>NW_027187280.1:3015206-3021695 GCF_028583685.1 Petaurus breviceps papuanus | reverse complement strand
TAGATAGATAGATAGATAGATAGATAGATAGATAGATAGATAGATAGGAATACAAGTCTACTCTCCACAATGATTTTTCCCATCAATGACAACATAGGACCAGGCTAGAAGCAGGTCTGGTTTGTGGGGGCACTACTATTCTCAAAGTTCTTGGGCTCAAGGTCCTGGATTATCTTCATCAGGGTCTGAGGGGACATGTTGATGGTATAGATATATATATATATAGACACATAGATATGTATGTATATGTCTGCACATATATACGTATGTATATGTATATATTATATGCACACAGATATACCCTATATGTGTATATATACATGTATAGATATAAATATGTATTTTATACATTACATAATTATATTGGTAGATTAATCCAAGATGGGAAGATTTCTTCTGATATAGAGCTAAAACCTGCCTCTTTGTAGATCCCCCTCTCCATATCCATGAGCACCCTTCCACATTGTTCCCAACAGAATAAGTCTAATCTTACGTGACAGTCTACAAATATTTAACCATAACTATCATGTCTTCTAAGGCCTTTTCTTTTTCAGACTAAACACCCACAGTTCCTTCGACTGATCCTTGTTTCATAGTTCTCTCGTGATCCTTATTGTCTTCCTCTGGACATGTTCCAATTGGTCAATGTTCTTCCTCAAACATGATGCCCAGAATAGAATTCAATACTCTTCTAGCTGTGGGCTGGGCAGCAGAGAGCAGGACCAGCTCCCTCCCTCTGGGTGCCCTTCCTCCATCACTACATTCTAAAATCAAATCCCATTTCCCTGTCTTGGCTTTCCTTTCCTTTTAAAGTATTTTCTTGCCTCTGCCATCTCACCCACAAGAAACTAGGCAGTCCAATGTCTTGCACATAATAATCACTTAATAAATGTTTGATGAATTGAATTGTTTTGCTGACTTAAATCCAAACCAGTGGTGGCTGAAATGGAGTTCCATGGCACTAACTTTCTGTCTAAGTATTCCCCTACAGAGGACCCACCATCTCCTAAAGTAACTTACCCTCCTTAATTCCCACTACCAAATACTGAGTTCTGTCCCCTGTCTTCTCCTCATCTTGTTACAGAGACATGCACAGAGAAAGAGGGACAGAGAGAGAGGCTTCAAACTCCTAACTAATAATTGGTTAAATATAATTAATTGTGATAGACTAAAATAGTATGAGACCCATAATAACTTAGCTAGGGCTCAGATAAGGTACTGGGTTAATTAGTCATTAATTTCTTATTCCACTGCCACTTTAAAAAAAATTTTTTTAAAGCACTTGTTTTACTGAATGTTAGCTGATGCAAGGTTAAGGTAAATTTCACAAGATTTTTATTTGAATTTTTTATTTATTTTCAAGACTAGGAAGTAAGACAAGCAGTCAGTCAATAAGAATACTTACTAGGTGAAAGGCACCATACTAAAAAAAAGAATGAAAAAGAAGGCAAAAGACACTTCTTACGTTCCAAGAGCCCACAGTCCTGGTGAGAGAGACAAAATGCAAGCATCTATGTACAAACAAGCTACAGACAGTATAAATTGGAGATAACGGACAGGAAGGCAACTGCATTAAAGGGGTTGGGAAAGGCTTCCTATCAAAGGTGGGATTGTAGCTAAGACTTGAAGGAAACCAGAAAAGCCAGGAGGCAGAGGTGAGAAGGGAGCACATTCTAGGACTCAGAAACAGTTAATAAAAATACATGGAGCCAGAAGACAGTGTCTTGTGCAAGGAGCAGCCAGGAGGCCACTGTCACAGAGTACATGAATCCCAAAGTGCATTGGGGGTGAGAAAGTTGCAAAAAGCCTGGAGAAGTAGGAGAGAGCAGGGTTATGAAGTGCTTTGCCTGTAAAATAGAGGATTTTATAAGGCTATGGGCTCAAACAGACCCCTGAATCTGGGGGCCAGCAATCACATCTTCTTCAGGTGCTCAGTCCTAAAGGTATAATTGGGATTTTCTTTTTCACCTAGAGCAAAAATAGTTGAGGGAATGGGGAATCAGTTTCACAGAGGATAATCTGCAAGCAGATACAGTCATTCCTGGAGGAGGTACAGTCCTGCCCTTACCCCAGTATAGGTAGACAGGAGAAGGAAGGGGTAAGAGTCTCGACCCAAGAGTAGCCATGCTAGGCAAGAGTATGACCCAGGGGAGGAAGTGAGGACCCTGAAGGATTGTCTTCAGAAGGATGCCCTGACCAGGAGGAAATATATGCCTCACCCCCTCCCCACCCTTAGGTCACAATCTGAGATGAAGCCTCCTATACCTTGTGCAAAGCTCTACCCTACTACAACTCTACCCACTCCAATAAGTGGGAGGAGTTAGACCAGGAAGCACTACTAGGAAGTTCTTCCACGTGCCTCCCAAGGTCACAAAGAAGCTCTCTGGGGGTGATTCTTGAATCTAGGTATCTAAAGATAGTGGAAAGAGGGCTGGAAAGTGGGACAAGGAGGGTCCAAAACCTGTGTTTGACACTGACAAGCTGAACAATTGGACAAATCATTTAATGTCTCTGCACCCGGGCCATAATTTCCTCTGTAAAATACGGATAATAATACATGTGTGTATATATAGATAGATATAGATATGTATGTGTGTATGTATACGTGTGTATCACATACACACATATGTATGTATGTGTTTATATATGTATATCATAATATTCTTATGAAATTCAAATGACAGAATGTCTTTAAGATGCTTTGGGATCCTGAAAACCTCTACAAATGTCAGTTACTCTCATTCCTCTGACATTGAGAGACTAACTACATCAACCACTCACACTTCGGAGCCTTGTATTCTGACCTCATATCTGACTCACTACGAGAGAAATGTTGACTGCAGATGTGAAGTAATTTTGCCTGGAAAAAAAATCAGGTGGTTGAGACAAAAGCACTTTCTTCCCCTCACTTCCCTGGATGAGTATATCATTTCTCTATTTGACATTATCAATGCCTCTTGATGGGACTAAAAGCACTTCAAGAAAGACTTACACAGACTGAAAGCAATAGTCACACACATACATTTTATTTTAAATTTGGTATATTTAAGTGAAGGTGGAAGGGAGAGGTCTATATTGCTTCACTGGAGGCACCCAAGGAAAAAGGAGGCAGGGACCACAAGGGAAGATTATAAGTCAGGCCAAAGAATCCCCTCACACTGATTTGAGGCCAGAATTGATGCCTGCAAACCAGAACAACTCTTCACCCTCTTTATATTGGACTAATACCCTCCCTCCCAGAAGAGGACTAGGAAGGAAAATGGAGGGAATATAGCCAGGGATGGTATCAGAGAAGCTTCATACCATGGCAGAGAGTCCACGATGGTCTAGACCAGGAGTTCTTAACCTGGGTCCACAGACTTTCAAAGGGTCAATGATGGATTTTCTGAGTTTCTGTGAACTTGGATCAGAAAAATAATTTCACCTTTATTTTGATATAATTGCTTTCCTTTCTAATTCTTTGTATTTAATTTTATATATTTAAAAACATTCTAAGAATGGGTCCATAAACTTCATCAGACTGACAGATGGTTCCAGTATGAACCAAGATGCAAAAATGGTTAAGAAACTCAGGTCTAAACTCCAAAAGACTCATAATGGAAAAGGTTATCCACATCCAGAGACAGAATTATAGAGTCTGAATGCAGACTGAAGCAAACTACTTGCTCTCTCTCTTTTTCGTTTTGTTTCATTTTGTTCTTCTTTCTTGTTGTTCACTCCATTGGTTATAATTCTTCTTTACAACTTGACTAATGTTTAATGTAAAGGTATATGTAGAACCTATATAGGATTGCATGCTGCTATGGGGAGCGGTGGAGGGAGGAGAGAGGAAGGAGGAGAAAATTTGGAACTCAAAAACTTACGAACTGAATGTAGTAAACTAAAAGTAAATAAATTTAAAAGAAAAAGAAAGAAAAAAAAACTTGGGTCTAGGACTCATGGGTCCATTATTCAATGCAGCTCAGGCAATTTTGGCATCAGGATAACTGTCTCAGCTTTGGGGTCACAATAACTTCTGAATGAATGAATGGATGAATGAATGAATGAATGAAAAAAAATTTATTAAGCTTTTACCTTGTGCTGGAAGTTGTACTGAGTTCTGAAAATATAAATATAAATAGAAAGATAGTCTCTGCCCTCAAGGATCTTATATTCTAATGGCAAATACAAAGCATATGAAGGAGTGACCAATGAAGGGAGTTTTTTACATAACTTTGGTGAGTTACAGAGATGGTAAGTTGATATCTATGGCAACGCCTTTCTAAAAGTGAAAGCACAAATTATTTGATCGCTATGCCTAGAGCAACAGGGGTCAAGGAGCAGATGGTTAGATTGCCTGGGCAGAGGCGGGATGTTTAGGTGGGATATGAAGGTGAAGAATGGTCTGGTGTCTGGGCCTAAGTGGGCTACTCTGCACACAGTCATTAAAATACTAGGTTGGGCCCTAGGGCTAGAGTTCCAGAGATGAAGGAATTAACTGCCTCTTGTACTTGGAGCATGCTCTGGGCATCCAAGGTGTAGGGGTCCAGGTCCCCTGCAGAGAGCTTGTGAATCAGAACTACTCACATTTTTACTGAGGAAGTTCTGCTTGGTTTCCTACCCCTGACAAAGACAGGAAGCTGCTGATTAGTCAGGAAACTAGGAGTTTTCAGCCTAGAATACTACAGGAAGTTTCCGATTGAAGGACTTGTCCAGAGAATGAACAGGATAGAGAGGAGGGGATGAGAGATAGGAGAATGTAAGAGTGGGGAAATGACAACCTCTTGGACAGAAAAACAGGCCAGAAAAACCACAAGGTTTTTTTCCCCAATTGCAACAGAACTGTTGCCCCCGAATGCTTTCTCTTTTAAACATCCCTGTTTCTATCAAAGGTACCACTCTCCTTCCAGTCTTCTAGGTTCATAACCTCATTATGATCTAAACTCATAACCTGGATTCCTCACCCATCCCCACTCCATATATCCAATCAGTTGCCAAATTTTGATGAGAGCACTGGAATTGGAGTCAGGAAGACCTGAGTTCAAATCTTACCTCAGACACTAACCATGTGACTCTGAACAAGTCACTTAACCTCTGCCTCAGTTTCCTCATCTGTAAAATGGGCAAAATAGTATCAACCACTTTCCAGAGTTGTTCTTTGAATCAAATGAGATATTTTGAAAGTGTTTAAAAGCACCATATAAATACTAGCTATTATTGTTATCTATAATCTCTACAATATCAAAGAGATATTGAAAGACATCTGATCCCTTCTACTCACACAGCCATCACCTTATTCAGGCCCTCATCCCCTTTCACTGAGGTTATTGCAACAGCTTTCTTATTGATCTCCCTAACTCAAGTATCCCTTCACAGTTCTGTATATCACATTTGTGCATAATTATTTGCATTTTATATAGCCCCTCCCTCAGCCCTTAGATGCTCTCCCATTAGATGTCCTTGAAGGCATGAAATGTTTTTTGACTTTCTTTGTATTCTCAGAACTTAACCACAGAAGCTGGTATACAGTAAGTATTCAATAAATGTTTGTTGATTGATCCCACTCACCCTGCTGCCAAAGTAATAATAATAATAATAGCTGTTTTTTTGCCAGGTGTATGATAAGTGCTTTACAAATATTGTTTCATTCGGTCTTCACAACAACCCTGGGAGGCAGATTAATAACTATTATTGTATTCATTTTAGAGGTGAGAAAACCTAGGCAAATAGCAACTAAGGGTCCCACAGCTAGTAAGTGTCTGAAGCTAGATTTGAATTCAGGTCTATCCTGACTCAAGGTCCTACCTTTATCCACTGTATCACCTAGCTGCCTCTTAGCAATTTCAGGAAAGTTTTCCTTAAATGCAAATCTGATCATGTGACTCCCCTACTCAATCAACTCTAGTGGCTCCCTATTGCTCCTTGGGTAAAATAAAAATGTTTCCATTTAATTTTTTTTTTTAAGCAATTGGGGTTAAGTAACTTGCTCAAGGTTACACGGCCAGGTGTTTCTAAGTGGTGGGTGCTAAGTGTCTGCGCCCAGGATTCGATCTCCAGGTCCTGCTGACACTGGAGCCGGTGCTCTTACTCTCTGTGCTACCTGGCCGCCCCTCCATTTAATTTTTAAAGCTTTCCATAACCTGATCTTAACCTATCTTTCTAGTCTTGTATATTATTTCCCATCCTGCTCTCTGTGACCAATCCAAACTGGCCTTCTTTCTATTCTTAATACTTGGTCCTTGCCTCCTTGATACAGTTGTTAAACAGGCCTAGAAAGTGCCCCTTCCTTAACTTGGCCTTTCAGAGTCTTTCTCTTGGTTTAAGATGCAAGTTAAGGTCCATATTCTACATGAAACCTTTTTTGATCCTCTTCACTGCTAAGGCCATCCCTCTCAAAATACTTTGCTTTTAACTACTTTGTATTTATTTACTTTATGTGATATAGAGATATAGATAGATAGAAAGATAGATAGATAGATAGATAGATAGATAGATAGATAGATAGATAGA
>NW_027187280.1:2954590-3015196 GCF_028583685.1 Petaurus breviceps papuanus | reverse complement strand
AGATAGATAGATAGATAGATAGATAGATAGATAGATAGATAGATAGATGGATAGATGGATAGATGGATGGATGATTAATGGATGGAGATAGATAGATTTCATATATGCATTGTTTTCTTCCCCATTAGAATGTAAGCTCTTTGTCCATAGGAACTGCTTCATTCTTTAAATCTATATCTATGGTACCTAGAGTAGGGCCTGGCACTTGGTATGTGTTTTAATAAATGTGTTGATTGATCAATTGATAGTTTAAGTCCCACAAATATGTGTCTCAAACAGAAGCACATATTGGGAAGATGATAACCCTGAGTGGGCACCGTTCTGTCATTGTGCTTGGTTCTCACAGACTCAATGGCACAAGCACCACTCACTCATTTCTATAGGATCTTAAAGTGGTTTTTATTTTGCTATTGTTTAGTCATTTTTCTTTCATGTCTGACTCTTCACGACTCCATTTGGGGTCTTCTTGGCAAAGATACTGCAGTAGTTTGCCATTTACTTCCCTAGCTCATTTGACAGATGAGGAAACTGAGGCAAACAGGGTTAAGTGAGTTGTCCAGGGTCACACAGCTAGGAAGTGTCTGAGGGGGATTTGAACTCAAGAAGAGTTTCCAATTCCAGGTGCGGTGCTCCATCTGACCACCAAGATAACGTTATAATACTGTAAGATATACCATCATGGTAACCTAGAAACTAGAGCTTTCAGAAAAACATATTCCCTAACAATGCTTACTTTTTAAGCATTTTTTCTTTTAAAATTTTTTTTTCCTAAACAAAAAGTTTCCTTTTCTCTCTCCTACCTCCTTCTATCATGCTTACTTTGATGAAATCTGATATACATCAGACCATAAGAACATCTTGTCAGTTTCCCCTGTACATCATGTCCCTATCAGTAATGACTTCCTCCCTCAACCCTCCTATAGAACTTGACTCTGTACCTCTCCAACATGCAGAACATTGAATATTTAGCATTTATATTATAGTTATTAGGATGCGTGTCACTGCTTTATTTTTCATATATCCTTCCAAATCTAACACAGAACTCTGACCACTATAGATTTTTAACAAATGTGTATTAAATTAAAAAAGTTTTTGAAAGGAATGTTAGAGTTGGAAAGCATCTTAGATATCATATCATCTAACCCACCTCATTTTACAGATTTACTCAGGAAACAAAACCTCAGGTTAAGGGTTAAGGGACTCGCCCATGATTACACAGCAAATTAGTGTCAGATCCTGGACTGAAATCAAGGTCTCCTGTCTCTTATTCCTGCCCTCTATCCTCTATATTACATGCCCCCTCTTAAGAATCTTTTTTCAGAATTGTGTCATCTGTAATTTTGATTTTAAAAAATTCTATGCCTTCTTCCAAGTAGTTGATATGAATTTTTATTTTGTATAAAAAAATTAATAGGAAAAATTCCTATGCTATTCCAATACATTAGAAGCTTCCTTCCAGATTGTCATTCTTTGAATTCAATTCTAAATAGTAAAATAATTTCATCCTCTGTTTTGTTTTGTTTTGTTTTTAATTCCTAAGGATATAATTGAACAACAATTTATTAACTCTTTATTATATACAAAGCACTGGGCTAGGGACTGGAGGAAAGACAAAGTAATTTAAAATACATTCCTTGCACTCATGGAGTACGCATACATCACAAAATATAAAATACTATACAGAAGAGGGAAATGTCATTCTTAAAAGGAAGGGTTAGAATTATGACCAGAATAGCATTTCTCCTCATCAATTTCTCTACCTTCCCAGAAAAGAAATTATCCACAAGAGAAGTCAATAATTTATCAATTACTTTGATTTTACCAAATTGAGATATCCAGTAGATATCTAGATTTTTAAAGTCTTCCATCATAGCACTGTTTTACCTCTATATTGGTTTTATAATCTGTTTTAGGAAGGCATCATTCACATATTCTATCTGGCTAGCTGATTGTAATACATGATTCCATAATATTTTACTTCTGTTTTCCTCTCTTTTAATCCTCACCCAATTGTTTTCCACCATCCATCTTCTTTAGGTCCACAATTTTTCTTCCTTATCCTTCCTATTAAATCTGTATCTATTTCAAAAGACACATTCTTCTATTATGGGAGATAAAATTGGAAAGGTGGGTTGAGATCTGATTCTAGAGGACCTTATAATTCAAGGTAAGGAGTTTAGAGTTTATCCTGTGGCCAGTGTGGACCCACTGAAGATTTTTGAGTAAGGGAAAAACATGATGGAGTCTCCTAAACCTTCCTGTGATGGTGAACACTATCTCTTTAATCAGTATTAGACTCAACAAAGTACAAAGAGATTGCACAGAGTATGAAGAGAGGAGCCACAGATATCACTATCACCATTTCTTGGCACTGAGCCTCTGTGTACACATGTATTTAGTTATAGTTATGAGTTGCTATATAAATATTCACTGGTGATTATTACAGGAGATCAGAGTATATGCATGTATATGTGTACACATATATTGTGAATTTTTGCACATGTGTATGCAATAAATATAAATATATGTGTGTGTGTGTATATATATATATATTTGGCATAGTATATATGGATATATATTATTGGGCAGCTATGTGGCACAATGGATAGCACGCCAGGCCAGGAGTCAGGAAGTCATCACTGTTGTTTAGTGGTTTTTCTATCAGTAAGTGTCTGAGATGATATTAGAACTCAGGAAGATGAGTCTTCCTGCCTCCAGGCCTGGCACTCTGTGCTCTGTGGCACCACCTAGCTGCCCTGGAGTCAGGAAGACCTGAGTTCAAATTTGACCTCAGATTCTACTAGCTGTGTAACCCTGGGTAGGTCACTTAACCTTATTGGCATCAGTTTCCTCATCTGTAAATGAACTGGAGAAGGAAATTGCAAACCACTCTAGTATCTTTGCCAAGAAAACCCCAAATGGGGTCACAAAGAATCAGACACAAGTGAAATGACAGAACAACATACATAGAAAGAGACAAATACACATATACTTATGTGTGTATGTATATGTTTGTCTATATAACATATACTCTGAATATTACATATATGTATGTATGCATATGTATATATATACTCTGAGAGAGCTTTTAGTCAGGGCAAAATGCTAAGAGACAGATGAACTTCTCTTTCTTGCTTCCAGGAAAATAACTGATTTTTTTTTTTTTATTAAGCTCATGCTGTGAAAGACAACTATAGAGAGCTTTGGGAGGGGGGAATATGGCCTGGGGTATCCATCACTCTTACCTTACCCCTATAGCATCTCTTGGCAATCAGCAATTCACTAGTTTCCAGAGAAGTTTCCAGAGAATCCCAACCTCTACCAGGGCCTAACCTGGCCCAAAAAAGTAAATATTAAATGATACTAAATAAATGAATAAATATTTAAATGGAAACATGAAAATAGCCAAAGGAGAATTGATCTAAATGGGGCTCGTTAGCCCAAGAGAATTTAAACACAGATACACAATTCTCTAGAATTAGTCTTGAGTAAGGCCTTGAATGCTGAGAAAGCAAAATAAACTACTAATAACTGCAATACAGAAAACTTTGCCTCTTATTCACAAATGTAGACTGAAAAGATTCCAAGTGTTTGTTATCAATCAGCCTCCCTTCTTCTGTGGAGTGATATTTGTCTGATTCCTTATCTCTGAGACAATAGGGAGCCCTCTGGAGAAGGCTTGCTCAAGGATGGGTGTGCAGGCAGAATGTGAGTGGAGAAGTCCTTCCTGTCTGACATAGGTCAGTATTTGTGGCACATCAGAAGTAGAAGAAGTAGCTGTAGATTTACTGAATAGAGAGGGGAAAGGGAAGAGAGGATAAAGAGGAGATAAGAAAGAAAAAGAGGAGGAAAAAGAAAGTGAGAGAGTGAGAAATTAAAAACAAAATCCCAGGCTAGTTAATGGGGTCCAGTATCAAGCACAGTGAAGACAGCTTTCTAGTATTAAGAAGAGAAGGGGGCAAACAGCTTAAGCCAGGCTCAAACAGCAGGCCTTGTCAAGATTTTTCTAGGGAGACAAGCAATGAAAGATAGTTTGGAACAGTTAAATGGTGCTGGATTTGGAACATCAAGACCTATATTTAAATCTTGGCTCTGCTGCTTGTACTATCTGTGTGACCTTGGGTATATCATTTAACAGCATTTAATTGATCCTTGGTTTCCTTACCTGTAAAATAAAGTAGTTGGACTACCTATGACCTCTGCAGGGATGATGTGAGGCCTCATATAGAAAATACATATATGGGAAGCCAGGTGGCTCAGTGAATAAGAGCACTGACCCCAGAGTCAGGATGACCTGGGATCGAATCCAGGCTCAGATACCTACCACCACACCCAGAAATAACTGGCCATGTAACCTTGAGCAAGTTACTTAACCCCAATTGCTTTAAAAATAAATAAATAAAATAAAATAAAAAATAGTCATCTAAAAAAAAGAAAATACATATATGGAGAAAATGGAGCTGGGAGCCAAGATGGCAGAGTACAGATTGGGACTCAGTTGAACTCTCCCAAAATTCCCCTCCAAACAACTTTAAAATTATGTCTCAAATTAAATTTGTAGTGGCGGAGCCAACAAAAGGGACACATTTTCCCAGTCTTAAGACAACTTAGGGAGTATGCAGGAGAAATCAGTAACACATCCCGTTTTGGTAAGAGGACCAGACAGCTTATCATCATTGAGTGTAACTGTCACTGCTGATTGGCAGCTCTATGACCCATAAGCAGTTTGGGGTCACAATTCCAGGTTGGAAAGGAGCTCTTGTGATGAGTCACAAGGGCATGTTCACAGCTCTATAACCAAGAGGAGCATTAGTACTTGAAGCTGCAGGGGAGCAAAGGCCCTTCCTAAGTAAAGACCAAGCAGACCAGCAGACCACACCTCTGCCAGGATAACACCACTTTTGAAGCACTGAAAATTTGTAGACCCCCAAAACTAGCTCTGAAAACAGAAACATGAAAAAATCAGAAGTTTGACACAGTGCCTCCTTACCTCCAGGTGAGCAGAGCCCAACTGTAACATAAAGCTAAAAGTGAAGAAAGAAGATGGGAAAATGAGAAATAAAAGAAAAAGAATTTGACCATAAAAAGTTACTATGGTGTCAGGGAAGAACAAGCTATAAACTTAGAAGAAGATAGCAATGTGAAAACAACTACAAGCAAAGCTTCAAAGAAAAATGCTAAGCAGACCCAAGGCCAGAAGAAATTCCAGGAGAGTTCAAGAAAGAGAAGAGAAGGAAAGGAAAGAGGGGGGGGGGGGGGGAGGGAGATGAGAATAATGCAAGAAAATCATGAAAAAAAAATTGATACCTTAGTAAAAGAAGCACAAAATATACTGAAGAAAATATCCCCTTAAAAAAAAAAACAGAATTGGCCTAATGGGAAAGAGGCACAAAAATTCACTGAAAAAAATAACTCCTTTAAAAGCTTACTGAAGAAAACACTTCCTTAAAAATTAGAATTGGGCAAGTGGAAGCTAATGACTCTATGAGTCTTCAAGAAACAATAAAAGAAAACAAAAAGAATGAAAAATAGTAGAAAATTTGAAATATCTCATGGAAAAAATAAGTAGGAAAATAGACTAAGGAGAGATAATTTAAGAATTATTGGATTCTCTGAAAACCATGATAAAAAAAGAGCCTAGAAACCACTTTTTCAATAAATTATTAAGGAAACTGCCCTAACATCTTAGATCCAAAGAGTGAAATAGAAATTAAAAGAATCTACCAATCACCTCCTGAAAGAAATCCCAAAATGAAAACTCCAAAACATATTATATTCAAATTCCAGAGCTCCCAGGCCAATGGGAAAATATTGCAAGCAGTCAGAAAGAAACCATTCAAATATCATGGAGCCACAGTCAGGATCACACAAAATTTAGCAGCTTAAATGTCAAAGGATCAGAGAGTTTGAAATATGCTATTTCAGATGGCAAAGAAGTTAGGATTACAACCAAGAATAACCTCCCCAGCAAAATGGAGTATAATTCTTCATGGGGGAAAATGGAAATTTAATGAAGTAGAGGACTTTGAAGTATTCCTGAAGAAAAGACCAGAGCTGAATAGAAAATTTGACATTCAAACAGAAGATTTAAGCAAGGCATAAAAAGGTAAACATGAAAGAGTAATCATAAAGGATTCAATGAAGTTAAACTGTTTATCTTCCTATATGGTAAGATAATACTTGCAATTCTCAAGAGCTTAGGTTCTTCATTAGGGCAATTAGAAGGTGTCTGCATAGACAGAGGTCATAAGTATGAGTTATGTTGGGATGATCTCCAAAAAAAGAATATAGGGGTGAGAAAGAGGGATGCCCTGAGAGAAGGGGGAAAGGAGAGATAAAATGGGGTAAATTTACTCATATAAAGGAGGTATGCAAGGATGAATTTTTATAGTAGAGAGGGAAATGGAAGGTGGCAGGCAATGCTTGAACCTAACTGTCATAAGAATTGGTTCAAAGAAGGAAGACTCAGTCAGATATAGAAATCTCTTATCTGATAGGGAGATAGGAGGGAAAGGGGATAAGAGATAGGAAAGGGAGAATGATAAGGGAAAGGTAGACTGGGTGAGGCAGTGGTCAGAAGCAAGTTAGACTTCTGAAGAGAGACAGATAGACAGAAGGATAAATAGGAGAAAATGAGATGGAGGGAAATGCACAGTTAGGGATCATAACTGAGAATATGAATGAAATGAGCTAATCCACAGAACAGAAGCAGATAGCAGAATGAATTAGAAACCAGAATCCAGCAATATGTTATATACAGGAGCTACACTTGGGGCAGAAAGACACACACAGAATTGAAATGAAGAATTGGAGCAGAGTCACTCTGCTTCAGCTGAAGTGAAGAGGTCAGGGGTGGCAATCATGATCTCAGATAAATCCAAAGCAAAAATAAACCTAATTGAAAGAGATAATTAGGGAAACTCCATTTTGCTAAAAAGGTGTCATAGATCATGAATAACTGCAAAAAAAAATTACAGCAAGTTTCTCTGATAAAGGCCTCATTTCTCAGATATACAAGGAACAGAGTCAAATTTGTTAAAATCAGAATCATTCCCCAATTGATAAATAGTCAAAAGCTATACACAGGTAGTTTTCAGAAGAAGAAATCAAAGTTATCTATATGAAAAAATGTTCTAAATCACTAGTGATTAGAGAAGGGCAAATCAAAACAATTCTGAGGTACCACCTCACCCCTATCAGAAATGACAAATGCTGGAGGAGAAAAGAGAAAAATAGCTACCCTAATGAATTGTTGGTGGAGTAGTGAGCTGGTCCAACCATTTTGGAGAACAATTTGGAACTATGCCCAAAGGATTATAAAACTGTGAATAACCTTTTAACCAGTAATAACACTGCTAAGTCTGTATCATAAAGAGATCAAAGACAAAGGAAAAGGACCTATATGTACAAAAACATTTATAGGAGCTCATTTTGTGGTGTCAAAGAATTGGATAATGAGATGCTCAACAATTAGGGAATTAAGTTGTGGCATATTGATTGTGATGGAGTACTACTGTGCTCTAAAAAAATGACAAGGTGGGGGGGGGGGTTGATTTCAGAAAAAAACATGACAAAACCTATGAGTTGATGCAAAATGAAGTGAGAAGAACCAGGAAATCATTGTGAACAATACCGGCAATGTTGTAATGATTATCAACTGTGAAAGACTTGACTATTCTTGATGATTCCAAAGGACTCATGATGAAAAAAAATGCTCTCTACTTCCTGAGAGAGAACTGATGGACTCTAATTTTCTCACTTTTTTTTTGCTTTTTTGTGATATGGCTTACATGGAAACACATTTTGCATGATTCTACGTGTATAATTGACACTATATTGTTTGCCTTTTCAAGAGTCGGGAAAGAGTTGAGGGGGAGATGATCTGGACCTCAGAATTTAAGAAGAAAAGGATGTTAAAATAAATAATAAAAATATAAAAACAAATATATAATATATGTATATATACATACATGCACGTGTGCATGTGTATATACCCACACACACACACACAAACAACTCTACCCCCCATTTTAAAGACCATACTGGGTACTTTGACCCAGCATAGGGAAGGCTGGGAAGGAAGAGCCTATGCTGGTCCAAGGGTGGCCAAGCTTCTCAAAGGTTCAACCTAAGCAGCAGCCAGATAGCCTCAAGAATGTTGGTGAGTGCCCCAAGGCTACCGAAGTGGGAGGATTCTAGCATCTATGTACATTTAGGAAAAAAAGGACGGAAATGTAGCTACTTGGAAGCATTAACAGGTCCTGTGACCTTTCTGCAACCTCTAGGAAAACCCAGCCCTGTAACCAAGGCTCCAGCCCTGAGGAGGCCACAGACAAGGATGGCTTGACCTGCACCCTCCCTGGAGGGGCTGAGCCAGAGTAGAGGAAGTATAAGAGTGCCCACAAAAGACTGAGATGGAAAAAAAAAAACTGGAGTTTTCCCAGGTCTCCAGCATCCTAGTAAATCTCCCTCAGGCAGGCAGCGTGCTGCAAATCTCTACCAAGGCTCCACTAAAGTGCTGTGTCCTACCTGAGGCCTCCCCGACCTCCCTCTGACTATTAGCATACCCCACCCCACCCTCAACTGCATTGCACTGTACATGCTTTATATTTGTTTCTCTGGATGGGTGTAAAAGAATGGAAACTGCCTGAGGAGCTTCTCATTTTTGCATCCCAAGCACCTTACACAGAGCCTAGCACATAGTAGGGCTCTTGGTGAGTTAAACTGAATTACTATCTCCCTCCTGATGTACATCACTATCTATCAGTTCTTTCATTCATTTTACCTAAATTTGTAGCACACCTACTGTGTGCTTAGTTTTGATTCAGCCACAGTAAGCATGCAGCACACAGGGGAAGATGTAGACCTAATTTATACCCCCAACAAGACTTATGCACATACAACTTTAAAATTGTCAGTGAGAAAGAAAATCCAAAAGAAATAATGGGCCATTCAGACAATGACATTGGCAGAAATTCAAATCAAAAATCCTGGTGGGAGGGTGGGGACAGGTCAGGGATGATTTCTGGAGAGAATGAGAATTGAGCAAGGTCTTGGAGGATGAGGAGGCTTTAGACAGACTGAGAAGAGAAAAAGAGGACATTCTTAAAGGGAAGGGAATAGGAACAAGGGGAAGGGAGAATAGCATGAATAAAAGTCAGTTTGGAACAGAAGCTAACAGCTTCATATGCAATGTTTTTTGTTATACTTTGTATATTGAAATACTCTTCATAAATATTAATATTTATTAATAATTCCATAATATTATCAATGTATTTTATTATAATATATCAATATAATAATTTAATAATAAATCATATAATAAATATTTTAAAATATCTTTTTGAAAGGCCTGGAATATTTAAGGGACCACTAGAGAGACATCTTTTCATTCCCTCTGCATACAACAGCACATACAAGTCCACACCCCTACACACACACACACACACACACACACACACACACCCCTGGATACATACAAATACACATTGTTCGGTGGAAGGGACATGGATTTATATTCAGAAGACTTGGGCTCAAATTCTGTTTCAGGCATTTTGTTACTTCAGGCAAATCACTTAACTTTTCTGGGTCTCAGAAGACCTTTCTTGGTTTCCTCATCTGTAAAATGACAGAAGTTGAACTCTATGACCCTTTCCAGCTCTAAAATTTATGATCCTGTAACTCCATTCCCACAACCTCTCCATACACATATATCCCACCCCCCCACCACTAACACACACATACTCCACTCCCATAGCTCCCCCTAATAGTCATACCTTGACTGTGCATTCAAAAGACCTGAGTTCAAATTCTACCTCCAATACTTACAACCCTTGAGACCTTGAGACCTTGGGCAATTAATTTAACTTCCCTAGGTCTCAGTTTTTTCATTTGTAAAAGGAAAGTTGTACTATGTGCCCTTGGAAGACCTTTCCCATTCTAAATCTATGATCCTACATATTTCTATTACACATAAACCCTAACATATACCACTCCCATAGTTTATCTTCCAAACAGAATGCTCCTCAGTTATGTACAGTCATAATCTTATGTAGACAAATATAAACATCCATACCACTCTCATAGCTTACACGCACACGCACACACCGTCCTCACTTTCATATCTAGGGAATACAGTAACTAGATGTTAGCAGATCCATAGAAGGGTGCTAGGGAAGTCCTTGGCCCAGCCAGCAAACTGGCCTTCCCAGGGCTGCCTCACTCTTTTTTTTTGCCTCCCTTTAAAGAGAGCTCCTCTGGTAGTTCATAACAGCCAGCCCTGGGGGCAGGAGAGTCTTTCCAATGTAAATTTTTTGGTCAGTGCAATATGAGCCTGTGTCCTGGATAGCTTCTTAATGCATCCGAGTTTTCATATTCCTCCTGTCTTCTTGGCTATTTATCATTTTCTAATAATCCCATGCCCTAGAGATAGTGACAGCCTACCTCACCCCTCCCACACCCCAGTAATGTTTCTGTGGTCAGAGCTCTGTCAGTCAGAGATGTTCAGAGGCCTCTAGGATGCAGAAAATGCAGCCTAGGGTAGAGTTCCTAATCTTTCTCCAACTGGATGAACTTTCAAGAAAATAGAGTGAGGGATCAAAAAAAAAGGCAACCGGTGAACCCTGAATCTATGTGTGCATACCCATGATTCCCCAAGATTTGCTGGTTGTTTTCATGGTGAAGAGAGGCATCCCCTTAATCTTGGTGGGACAGAAGGACAACCAAGGTAAGCCATGCTAGAGGGATTCCCAGTCCCTTGGAAGGCTTTGACAGGTGGCACTTCTGCAAACAGCTTTGACCTCGTGCATTCTTTCTTTAGGGATCTTCCTCCCAGAAGCAATCATTCAGGAAGCATTTACTCAATGCCTACTGTGCTCCAGCCACAGTGCTAAGTATAAGGGATCCAAAGGCAAAAGTGAAAACAGTCCTTACATTGTAATGGAGGAGAAAGGATGTACATCTTAAGGTAGATATAAGGGATATACAAAGTAAACCCAAGGTAATCTCGCCGGGTGGGCACTAACAGTCAGGGGGCATCGGGAAGAGCAGCCTATAAAAGGTGCTGGTTGAGCTAAGACCTGAGGGATACCACAGAATGCAAGTTAGAGGTGAGAAGGCAAAGCTTCCAGGCGTGGGGCACAGCCAGTGCAAAAGCAGGAAAGTGGGAGATGGACCGTCATAGCTGAGCAATAACTAATGTGTTATATAGATAGAATGTTTTAGAGTATAGAGTGCATAGTGGGGAAGAATGTATAATAAGACAGGAAATATAGGGAAGGATCCCTCCTAGCTGGAGTCAGGACAGAGAGAAAAAGAAGAATTCACCCAGTGGCTTATGAGAAATCATTGCTCAGAAAAGGCAAGAAACATAAGCCAAGTTTGGTGGATTGTGGTGGATAGGATATCACACAGCTAGGAAGGGAATGCATACAGAAGACTCTCCACATGGAAAGAGGCTTTGTGGATACTGTGAGTCCATCCAGGGAAAGTGAGGTCAGGCCTGGTCCAAGGTATCAGGCCAAACCAGAGGTGCAGAGTTTAGGATTCATAATAACAATAGTAGTTGACATTTATTCGGCACTTTAAAGTTTGTGAAACACTTTATATGCATTAGAACCCTACAGAGGCCTTGTAGATCAAAGTTCTATATCTAGAGACTGCCTGGTCCAATCCTTCCATTGGCCAAAAGGGGTTCAGGGACTTCCCTGAGGTCATATAAGAAGAGACAAAGGCAAGATGGCTATCAGGCCTTCTGACTCTAAGCCCAGTGTTCTTTCCCCTGTACCTTGCTCCTTCCAGGTGTAGTTACTACAGGTATTAAGATTACCCTTTTATATGTGAGGAAAACTGTGTCCTAGAGAAGTTTAGTGACTTGCCCATGGTCTTACATAGCTTCAAACACAGGTCTCTCCTGACTCCAACAACCTAGAGACCAACACAAAGAAGGTGTGCTTAGGATGAGGGCTCTTTCCATGATATGACACTGACCCTCCACAGGAATTATAATTCTGACTCCCAGACCAGAGCTCTTCCTAAACTATACTACCCCCAAGGAGAGCAATGATGTTCAGTATCCAGAAAGCTGGGTTAGGCAGGAGAATATAGTAAGGGATAAAATGCATATGTAGAAACAGGAGCAAATATGCAGAAATCTCAAACAGACATGAGGCAAAAAAAGAGAACCAAGACAGAGAGACCAGAATCAGCATCTTAGGGTCCAGTGTCATATGGGAACACAAGTGAGATATGAATCTAGGACAGGGGAGGGGAACCTTTGGCTTTGAAGTCACATGTGGCCCTCTAAGTCCTCAAGTGCAACCCTTTGACTGACGCCAAACTTCACAGAACAAATACCCTTAATAAAAGGATTTGTTCCATAAAACTTGGATTCAGTCAAAAGAACCTAGAAGGCCACATGTGACCTCGAGGTCACAGGTTCCCTACCTCTGATCTAGGAAGTCATATAATTAGTAAGTGTCTGAGGGCATATTTGAATTCAAACTTTCCTGATTCTAGTGAATAGAGTGCTGGGTCTGAAGTCAGGAAGATCTGAATTCAAATTCACCCTCAGATACTTACTAGCTGGGCAAGTCCCTTAACCTCTGTCTGCCTCAGTTTCTTCAATTATAAAATAGTGTTAATAAATAACACCTATCTCCTAAGGTCGGTGCCTTGAACAAAAGATAATATATTTGTAAAATCTGTAGCACAATGCCAGGCATATATGAGTTCTTAATAAGTGCCAGTTCCCCTCCCTTCTATTCACTGCACCACCTAACTGTAAGCAGCATACACAACATAATCAGTGACCAGAAAGGGAGGTTGATGCATCTTTTGGCAAGAGTGAGACATAATAGGTGGGCAGTTGCAGGACTATGCCCACAAAATATTAAGGGAACAAAAAGAAAATCTGTGGGACTTGGGGTAGATCCTTTCTAGAAGGAGCATGGAAAGACATGATGAGAAGTGCAGAGGAGGCCTGGGTAGGCTATAATCTGTACCAATGGAAGAAAGACTCACATCAGTGAGATACATTGATGAGATCCTGGATTCATCCACCTATCAAATATCATGATGTGGATAGATAAGGCCTAGCAGACATGGTGACTTCCTAGAACCAGCCTAGGCTCTGTGAGGGGCTTGCATTGGCTTATTATGAGAAGACTGGGGAGCTCTAACAACTGCTGGAAGAATAAAGAAGATATAAATTTTCCCTCCATTTCCTAGTTATTGTTTTACCTTCATGAAGCAGAAAAATGGAAAGACCAATAGGAATAGCTAAGAACAGAGTCTCTCTGCTAAGTGAGAAGCTAGGTGAAACAGTGGTTAGAGTATTGGGCCTGGAGTCAGCAAGACTTATCTTCCTGAGTTCAAATTTGGCCTCAAGGGGAGGCTAGGTGGTACAGTGAATAGAGTACTGGCCCTGGAGTCAGGAGGACCTGGATTCAGATCTAGCCTCAGACACCTTTCTCTTCTTTTCCCTTTCCTCTCCCTCTGATGCCCTCCTCTTTTCAGCCCTGGCCTCTGCTTCCCTAACTCTCTCAAGTCTCTCCTCTCTTCCTCTCCTCTACCCACTTCTCTCTCTACTGTCCTCCCCTGCCTCTGTCTCTCCTCTTTCCTGTCCTTCCCATCTCCACCTCCCCTGCCCACCCTCCCCACATAGTCTGGCTCCCACTCTCAGGCCTGCAAAGTCACATGACCTTGTCTGGAATTTCCCATCAGTCATCTCTGGCTTTCGTAACCATTGCATAGCTATTAGTTTTGACGACTCCAAGCATCATGGGTTACCTGCAGCAAAATAGAGCCTGTGCCCACTGAATGTTCCAGGGGAGCGGCAAAAGATGGGGATGCTGGATACTTGGAGGAAGGGATCCCCAAGTTTACAGGTGAGTGAGGCTTTTTCTAAAATAGAAAAGTAACTTTACTGAACTTAGGGCTCTGTTCTCCTGCCACAAAGCATGTTTCGATTTTTTTTCAGTGAACTTGCTATTTATGTTAATGTCATGCAGATGGCTACTAAGGTGTTTACTCTGGAAATTTCTCAAAATCAAGAACTGGCAACAGCAATAACACATTTACACAGCCCTTTAAAGTTGACAGTACTTTGCAATCATTATTTCATTTGGTCCTCACAATAATCCCAGGAGGAAGGAACTACTAATGCACCCACTTTACATATTTGAAAACAGAGCCTCAGAGAGAGTAAATGATTGGCCAAGAGTCACAAAACTAGGATCTGAGACAGATTTGGAGCTCAGACTCTCCTGGCTGTAAAGCCAGAAATATATCCATTATTCCATTCTGGCAGAATATATGAAGGCTCCTAAAGATCATCTTGTGTAATCTCTCTCCCCCCCACCCCAATGCACACACATACACACTTTTTACAGATGAGGATACTGAGGCCAATAAGAAGAACCAACCTTCCCAAAGCTGCACAGTTATTAAGAGGGAGAACTGGAAGGCATGCCCAAGTCCTCTGAACTCTCTTACTCAAAGTCTATTTCTTTTTCTGTTATTCTAAAAGCCTTGCTCTTCTTACTAGGTTACCTTCCTACTTGTGACCTGATAGTAAGAGTGGCAATGATGCCCCAGTGAGATGTCAGTGATACAGTTCCTTAGCTGAGACCCAAAGTGACCCTCTGTGCTTTGCTGGTGAAAGGAAGGAGCAGCCCCATAGGATACCTGACTTACTTAGAGAGCCAAGGTCAGTGGTTGGATCTGAATGAATAATAATATTAGCTCACATTTCTGTGGCAATTGAAAGTTTACAAAATGCTTTCCTCATAACCACAATGTGAAGGAGGCCTACCCATTGACTGCCATCTCCATTTTATAAATGAGGAAAAGAAGCCTCATGATATCCTCATGGTCAGATAGCAATTAAGTGTCAGGCCCAGAATTCAATTTTGTCTCCTCACTTTCAATCCACTCCTTTCACTATACTAACTAGACCAGGGGTAGGGAACCCACTGCCTCAAGGCCACGTGTGGCCTTCTAGGTTCTCAAGTGCAGCCCTTTGACTGAATTCGAACTCCACAGAAGAAATCCAATTCCCACCAATCCCAAATCCAACCCCATCCCGGAACTAGGCAATCTTGAGTGATAAAGCTCCTCTGTTTGAGGACAGGGTTTGCGCATCCTTCTCTGAGGCCTAGATTCAATGCAACTCTTGGTCATCTTTGGGATCAGTCTCATTCCAAAGCAATGAATGTCCTCAAGCCACCATGATAACTAAATAATTACTAATCTCATCTTCCCAGGGAACCTGGCAAAGAAGTGTCCTTCCCTAGGCTTCAGCCCAGCCATCTCCATTCAGACAGCTTTGTTGTTATTATTCAGTCATTTTGGTCTTGTCCTGCTGTTTACAATCCCACCTGGGATTTTCTTGGCAAAGACACCAGAGTGGTTTGCCATTTCCTTCTCTGGCTCATCTTACAAAAGAAAAAACTGAGGCAAAGAGGTTGAAGTGACTCGCCCAGGGTCACACAGCTAGTAAGTGTTTAAGGCTGGATTTGAACACAGGTCTTCCTTTCTCCAGATGCAGTGCTTTACCAGTACCATCTAACTCCTCTATTTAGACAAAGGAATGAAGGCAAACACCACTGTCAATGATCATCCCACCTTTGCATGCCACCTACTTCTATACATTGTGTACAACAGCTAAATTAGATGGACCTAATCCTTGAACATCCTGAGCTTTCTTGTCTCTGTCCCTTTGCCCATAGGGGGCAAACTGTGCATGAGATGCCTTCTCTTCTCCTTTCCTCTTGTTGAATTCCTGTGTATCCTTTAAAGCTCGACTCAAATGTGACCTCCTTCGGGGAGGATTCCATTCCTTGCCTCCAGTGAATAATAATCTTCCCCTTTTAGTCTCATGTACCATTTTGTTCTCTGTCTCTGATATCCTTTCAGGGGCAGTTAGGTGTCACAATGGATAGAGCATAGGGCTTAGAGTCAAAGAATCATCTTCCTGACTCAAAACTGGCATCAGACTACTAGCTGGGTGACCCTGGGCAAGTCACTTAACCCTGCTTACCTCAATTTTCTCTTCTGAAAAATGAGTTGGAGAAAGAAATGGAAAAACACTCCAGTATTTTTGCCAGGAAAACCCCAAATGGTGTCACAAAGATTCAGACATGACTGAAAACTGAACTGAACAAAAACTGATACACTTAATATTGTTCATTATAGATATTTGCATTTACATCTCTGCCATTATGATTCAGGATTTGAGGGGACACAAGTGGGGGCTCACACTCAGCTGATTTGCCTATGGCACCTCAGTGGATAGAGTGCTGGACCAGTAATCAGAAAGATCTGAATTCAAATATTGCCTTGGTCACTTACTAGCACTGCGACCCTGGACAAATCACTTAACCTGTCTGCCTCATTTCCCCATCTGTAAAGTAGCATCTACCTCCCTGGGTTGTGTGAGGAGATAGTACTTGTAAAGCAGTTTACAAATCTTAAAGTGTTGTATAAACACTAGCCATTATTACCAACCAGACAATGGGCCTACCTAGAAGACCTGAGTTCCAATCCAGCTTCAGACACTGTGTGACCCTGGGCAAGTCACTTAACCTCATTTGTCTCAGTTTCCTCATCTCCAAAATGAGCTGAAGAAGGAAATGGAAAACCATTCCAGTATCTTTGCCAAGAAAACCCTACAAAAGGTCAGAGAGTCAGATACAACTGAACAATGACTAAACAACAGAAATGATAGATTTTCATATAGCACTTACTATGTACTAAGCACCTTAAAATTATTATCTCATTTGACCCTCACAACAATGCTGGGAAGGTAATAATAGTATCCACTATCATTAGCTTCATTTTATAAATGAGGAAACTGAGGTAAACAGAGGTTAAGTGACTTGTCCAGAGCATGTGTCTGAATCTGTACTCCAGTCTTCCTGACTCTAGGCCTTGTGCTCTATCCACTATGCCACCTAGCTGTCCCCAAAACAGATCTACTAGACAAACGGTATCAGATACTGATGCATATGTCCCCATGACCTCACACCCACCTGGGCCTCAATGCAGTCCTGAAAGCTCAAATAAGAAACACCATAGACCCAAACAACCACCTGTGTAGAACTTTGCAGGTCTATGTTGAGTAGCCTTTGGAAATTACAGTCTATGAGAGTTTCACTGAGACAGACAAGGCCAGCAAGGGCCTTTTATAAAGGGGTCAAGTAATCCCAAATGCCTTTGAAGACATGAGTTGTGAGCAGGTTTGTTAAGGATAAGCACAAGAGTTCATGTAACTCCTTAGATGTGAGGATCTGCATTTAGTAGGCTCATCAGTATTTCCAGCTATTTCTGGCCTAAGAAAAGTCCCAGTCTAATCAGACTGAATCATTGTCTATCCACCTACAAAGATGTGAGCTCCATGTGGACAGAGATTGACCTTATCCAAACCTTGTATCTCCCTCTGCCTATCCCACCCATCCCCTCTTTTCAGCTCCCTTTTGTTTGCTGTCTTTCCCCTTTCCCCTAGCTCCTTGGGAGCAAGAACTGGGGATATTCTGGAACCAGCTCAACCCTTCATCTAGAGAACCAAATGTTCTATTTCTAGTATGAACATTTATGCCTCCGAAACTGGCAAACACTACCAATCAGGGCTTGATTTTCGTGTTGCTGTTGTTGTCTGGATTTAAGAATTGAAGGAGAAAATGTTAATGATGCAGTTTAAACTTGAAATGTGAATTGATGTACTTTTTCTTTTGGAGAGTCAGTTGTTAAACATTTGCCAGGATACAGCTCTTGGGGACTACCTTTCTGCTTAAATCTGTGTCCCCAGGGCATGTGTCAGGCACATATTGTCCAGTCATGTCCAAATCTTTGTCACCCTGTGGATCACACAGTGCATGCAATTTTGGGGGCAAAAGTACTGGAGTGGTTTGACATTTCTTTCTCCAGTAGATTAAGGTAAACAGAAATTAAGTGACTTGCCCAAGGTCACACAGCTAATATCTAAGACTGGATTTGAACACAAGTCTTCCTGACTCCAGGCCCAGTGTTCTATTTGCTGAGCCATCTAGCTGTCTCCCAGACAGTTAAGTGACTTGCCCAAGTTCACACAGCCTTTAAGTATCTGAGGCCAGATTTTAATTCAGGTCTTGCTGACTCCAAGCCCAGTACTCTATCCACTGAGCCCTCTAGCTTCTCCATCTATCCATCATCCATCCAGTCACATAGTAAGTCTTTAAAGATATGTATCTTTTTTAAACAAATTTGCTTTCTCCTTTGTTCCCTCCCTCCCTCCTTCCCTTCCTACCTTTCTTTCTTCTTTGTTCCTTCCCTTCTCTCCTTCCACAGTTTTTATATGCAATAGTTGTTTAATAAAACTTCATTCAATGAATAAATTGTTGTCCTCTCTACATACACTTTTCTGAATATGTTAGAGCTCACTTAGATTCCACTAAAGTAAAAAAAAAAAACTTTAAAAACATCTGTTCCCAAAGCCCAAAACCCCTAATCCCTTGCCCCAAAAAAAGAGTTAAAAGAAGAAATAATCTAAAAGAAACATCCCTCTATTGGGAAAGGGAAGGAGGTTAGCTTTCTTTAGACGTCCACTGACATTCTGGACCCTAACACATCAAGAGATCAGAGGATCACATCTTTCTTATTCAAAGTCATGCAAATAATAAGAGGCAGGGCAGGGAACTCCAAGATCCAACAGAGAAAGCATCCATCATTGCCAACATTTCCTCTTTGTCAGAGGCTCTGGAGCCAGTCCCAGAATCACAGCATTTCAGAGTTGGAAGGGACCTCAGCCACCATCTAGTCCAACCAATACCCAATTAGGAATCCCCATTGCAACATATGTGACAAGTGGTCATCCTGTGTCTGCTTGGACATATCCAGTGAAAATAAATCTGCCATCTCCTGAGGAAGCCCATTCCATTTATGAATAGCACTAAAATCACAGAATTTAGAGCAGGGAGGGGAGGGGGATCTCAAAAATAATTTAGTCTAATACTTTCATTTTATACATCATCCCAGAGAAATCAAGTAATAAGATCAGCTGCCTTATATATAGTGTCTACTATGTGCCAGGCACAGTGCCAATCACTTTAAAAATCTTATCTCATCTTTATCTGCACAGCAACTCTGAAAGGTAGGTGCTATTATTATAAATATTATACCCATTTTACAGTCGAGGAAATTGAGACAGAAAGAAGTTAAGTGACTTGCCCAGGGTCAAATAGTTACTAAGTAAGAGCCAATTTTAACTCAGGTCTTCCTGATTCCAGGCTCAGTAGTCTTATCCAATATAGTTTCTGGTTCTGAAAGCTCAAACAAGAAACACAAACAACCATCTATTTGACCTCTTCATTCTTCCAATGTTCTGTAATCCAAGGCCAGGTACCAGCTAGCTACTTGTAGACAATGACTTATTCAAGGTCTCACAGCTAGTAAGTAGTAGGGCAAAGTTTTCATCCCATGTCATCTGGTTCCAAAACCAGTTCTCTTTCCACTGCACCTTATCTCCTAATTCTCTTGGGTTTCAAGGTAGCCACTATGGAGCTTTATAGCCCAGTCACAGTTCCTGGGGAAGGTAAATCTGGGAAAAGCCGAGCAATACTGAGTAACTTGAAGGAATTGTGGGAAGATGACAGAATAAGGCAGGAAACGACCTGGCTGACCCAGATTCCCTCACAAATAACTTGATAATGCCTCAAGGTAAATTTTAGAGTGGCAGAAATAATTAAAACTCAGATAAAGCATGCATCTAGCCTAAGACAACTTGGGAGCATGTTAATAAAGATCTGACCTCCCAGGGTGGTAGTCTGGCCTGACTGAAGTGCAGAAACCTCCAGGCACATAGCACAAAGTCAACAAAGAGCAAGCCCTGGGGGCAACTGGGTAGATGCAGCCTTTGCTTTCACCCCACAGACAGAGTGGGGGTTCGGTGGCTGATCAGCGGAAGATTGTGGGGACCCTCCACTGGTGCTGGACTTGGGACCCAGGTGATGACCAGACAGGGTCTCAGGCTTTGGCTGCTGGTAAGTGCGGTCAGGGACAGGGGCCCTGCTGGTTATAGTCACTAACAGGAAAGCAGTCTCTGGTTTCTGTTCCAGGATCAGAGTGAACTGATAATTTCAGCTACCTGAGGGATCACAGAGAGCAAGAGTGTTTGCAGTCGCAGTGGTGCTAGGGGCCCTGTTCATAGCTCAGGGGCAGAGAGGAGTAATGAGGTCACTTATAGACCACAGTGTGAGCCAAAGGAGCAGTGACTACACTGGGCCTTGAATTATAGAACATTGGAAACACTAAGAGGTCAAAGGCCCACAGGCAGAGCTCAGAAAACAACAGCATGAAAAATCTGAAGCTGAGACCATATCCCCCACACCCTGGAAGCAGAGACCAACTCTAACATTAAGTCAATAGCCAAGAAATAGACTATTAAAAATGAATTTAAAAAAACAGAGAAAGAACATGATCATAGATAACTTCTATGGTGATAGAGATCAGGCTTCAAACTTAGAAGAAGACAAGACAACTTCTTGGAAAGCTTCAAAGAAAGATGTAGGATGGTCACAAGGCCAAAGAGCTCTTGGAAGAGTTGAAAAGGAACTTTAAAAATCAAATATTGAGGAGAAATCAGCAAATAAGGGTAAAAATATAAGAGTAATGCAAGAAAATCCAGAAGAATTATGAAAAGAAAGTGATCAATTAGAAAAAAAGATCCAAAAACTTACCAAAGAATATAATTCCTTAAAACTAGAATTGGGTGAAGTTAATGAATTCATAAGACACTAAGAAATCATAAAACAAAATCAAAAGAATGAAAAAATAGAAGAGAATGTGAAACATCTCATTAGAAAAACAACTGGCCTGGAAAACAAATAGAAGAGAGATAATATAAAAATTGTCAGACTAATTGAAAGTTATGATCATAAAAAGTGTAGACACTATACTTCAAGAAATTATTAAGGAAAATTGCCCTGAAGTTCTAGAACTAGAAAATAAAATAGAAATTGAAAAAATCCACCAGTCATTGCGTGAATGAGATCCCAAAATGAAAACTCACAGGAACATTATAACTAAGTTTCAAAGCTCCCAGGTCCAAGAGAAAATATTACAAGCAAGTCAGAAAAAAAAAGCAATTTAAATACTGGGGAGCTATAGTCAGGATAACACAAGATTTACCAGCTTCTCCATGGGTTGGTAACCAATATTAACCTCCTCCACAAAGCTGAATGTAATCCTGAAAGGGAAAAATGAAATAAAGGTCTTTCAGGTTTTCTTAAGGAAAAGACCAGAACCAAACAGAAAACTTGATTCATATTAATCAGGAGAAACATAAGAAGATAAACATGAAAGACTAATTATAAGAGATTCAATAAGGTTAAACTGTCTACTTCTTATATGGAAAAAATTATATTTGTAACTGTTAAGACTATGAACATTACTAGGATAATTAAAAAGAAGATACATGAATAGAAGGTTTGGGATTGAGTAGATTATTATGGGATGATCTTAAAAAATAAAATTGGGTAGGGAGAGGCAAAATGGAGCAAATCATCTAATATAAAGAGACATAAATATAGGAACTTTTACAGTGGAGGAGAGGTTGGAGTGTGTGGTGGGCAATACAGGAAACTTATTCTCATTAGAACTGGGTTAAAGAGAGAATAACAAAGTCTTCTTAACTTAAAGAGAAATACAAGGGCAAGGGGATAGGATAAGGGAAGATATTTAAAAGGGTGTGCAGATTAGGAGGCAGTGGTCAAAAGCAAATAGATTTCTGAGATGGAATAGGGGAAAAAGAGAAGGATAAACACTGAGAAAAAATAGGAAGGAGGGAAATACACAACTAGTAATTATAACTTTGAATGTGAATGGTATGAATTCACCCATAAAATAGAAATGGATAACAGAATAGATCAAAAACTAGAACCCCAACAATATATTGTTACAAAAAAACACATTTAAAAATGAGAGACACACATAGATTAAAAATAAAGGGTTGGAGTAGAATTTGTTATGCTTCAGCTGATGTAAAAAAAAACAGGGATAAAAATCATGATCTCAGACAAAGTTAAAGTTAAAATAGAGTTAATTAAATGAGATGAGCATGGAAACTACATCATGCTCAAAGGTACCATAAATAATGAGATAATATAAATGCTAAACATATATGTATCAAATGTTATCACATTCAATTTTTTTAAGGAAAAGGTAAATGAATTACAGGTAGAAATATATAGGGGGGAGGGTTCAACCTTCCCCTCTTGAAACTAAATAAATTTAACAATAAATAAATAAATAAGAATGAAGTCAAGGAGATTAATAGAATGTTAGATAAACTAGTGAACAACATTTAGAAGAATTAAATGGGAATAGAAAGGAATATGCCTATTATCATAGGTATATGGTACCTTTACAAAAATTTACCATATATTAGGCCATAAAACTTTTATAGCTAAATGCAGAAAAGCAAAAATATTAAATAAGTCTTTTTCAAATCATAATACAATAAAAATCACATCTAATAAAGGACAATGCAAACACAGATTAAAAATTAATTGGAGGGTGACTACTTAGCACAGTGAATTGAGCACCAGCCCTGGAATCAGGAAGACCTAAGTTCAAATCCGGCCTCAGACACTTAACACAAAAACTAGCCATGTGACCTTGGGCAACTCACTTAAACCCAATTGCCCTCCAAAAAGAAAAAAATTAATTGGAGACTAAATAACTTAATCTCAGAGAATGAATGGGTTAAAGAACAAGTCAAAGAAACAAAAAGAAAATTATTTTATTAGAGAATGATACTAATAAGACAACATATCAAAACTTATAGGATACAGCAAAGGAAGTAATCAGAGGAAAATGTACAACTCTAAATGCTTACATCAATAAAATAGAGAAAGAGTAGATCAATGAATTGAGTATGCAATTTTTTTAAACTACCAAAAAAAAAATTAAATCCCCAAATTAGAAATCCTGAAAATTAGAGGTGAGATTAATAAAATTGAATGTAAAGAAATTACTGAATTAATAAATAAAATTAAGAGTTGGTTTTATGAAAAATGTAATAAAATAATAGATACAATACTATGTGTCAAGCACAAGACTAAGCACTAGGGATACAAATATTAAATTGAGGCAGTTCCTGACCTCCAGAAGCTTATTCTGGAAACTTACTCCAAAAACTCATTGGGAAACAATGCATACTGAGGAGTCACCAATGGCCAGGAAAGGAGTTTTGATTTGGGAAATCACCAGATTGATGGGTAGACCCGTAGAGCAATTGGTTGTCACACTCTTTCCAGATGATAGTAGCACTGATACATTGAGGAGACTCCTTGGGGGGGACTCTAATATGCTACTACAATAGAATAAGGTTAGAGAGAGGAGAAAGGGTGCCATTTTACTAACTTGGTGCTAAACTCAATTGTTACTGCCTCCTGAGAGAGCTCGAGGAACACCATAATACTCTAAATTTCTGTGCCGTGAATAAAGCAAATTGTAGCTTTGAAGAAGGGGAATAAAAGTAGGAGCAGAGACTGGAGTGCCCTTCCTTCACTCTAGTCCCCTCTCAATGTGCCAGCCACTCAGTGTGGGCAGCCCAAGGCAAGGGGAATGGAATAAGCATTTATATAGTACCTACTATTCTCCAGACACTGTGCTAAGCACTTAATAAATTTTATCTTATATAATCATTATGACATCCTTCTAAGGTAGGTACTGCCATGATCCCCATTTTACGGTTGAGGAAACTGGGGCAGAAAGAAATTAAGTGACTTGCCCAGGGTTCCATAATAAGTGTCTAAGGCTGGATTTGAACTCAGATCTTCCTAACTCCAAGTCCAGCACTCTATCTACTGTACCACTAACTATCTCTAGGGGTAGCAAGAAAGGCTTGTCATCTCCAACTTAGTAATAACAGTTACATGAGCAGATCAACACTGATAACATCTTCAAAGGACTCTCACTGCCATACTCCATTGGAGGCAGAACTGGGTTACAGAGGGATGAGGGGCCTCAGTGTATTCATCTGCACTGTAGAAGGGGAGTACGATGGGCTAGATGGTCTATAATTCCCCTTCTAGCTCTAACAGTCTGAGAGGTTTGTTTTTTGCTTACTTGTGCCCTACCTCCCAGTAGATAGAACAACTCACTTTTAGAAAGCCCTCTAAGCTCTCTCCCCACAAACTACTCTGCAGCAGTCAGTGAAACTCATCCCCATTTTACAGATGGGGAAACTGATGCACTGAGAAATTACATGACTTGCCCATGATCACTTAAACAAGTGTCTTGAGGCAAGACTTCATCCCAGGTTTCCTGGCTCAAAGTCCAACACACTCTTTCAACTACCCTTTCTGACCCAACCTGGAAAGGCTCAGGCCTCCCCACTTTTCTGGAGTCATGCTAGTCCTAATGTGGAACTGGAGATTGTGTTGATAGATTTAAAGGAGACTCAACCTAAAGGCTCTTCTAAATCTCAAGCCCCAAAGGATTGAGGGTTTAAGCTCTATTTAGGTCAAACAAAATACAGGCTCATAGTTCTAAGAAAATACATTCAAAAAAAGACTCCAAAAGCCTCCTTTGGTATCAAGTATCTTTGTTTAAAATAGCTTCTGGAAAAGTCACATTTGCAAAATGTCCATATTGAATTTCCCTTAGGAGGCCCAGCTTCTTCTCCAGGTTGACTCACATTTTCAGTTTTCCTCTGGGGAGCAAATGTCCTGCAGATGAAAGCCAATGGGAATAGTTCTCTTTATATGCACCACGGTATTCTTCTGTGCCCATGTGGAGAGCAGAGACCTAATTCAGGACTTTGGAAAATGCCTTCATTCTTTCATATCCAATTTGGCTTAAGTCATTACTGCAATACCTCCGACACATCACTTCTGAGTACTTGTCATTTTAAAACAATATATTTTATATATAAGCACACACACACACATATATATATACACATATGAGTATGCAAATGTATGTTTATTTGTGTATATGTATGAATACGCATGTAAATGTATATGTATGTATATATACACATATACGCACATACAGGCATACATGTGTATATACACACATATGTAGAACTTCCTCACTTATAAGCCTGAGTGATGTGCAAGAGGCAATAATATTACCCCAAATCAGATTCTGGTTGGATGGAAACATTTGTGGTGAACTTCATTTGTGGTTGAGTACAGACTTGTGGGAGAAACGAGAAGTGATAAGGTTCAAGGCAGGAGTTCCCAGAGCTAGGAAAAGGACAAAAATGTAGAGATAAGGGCTATCCTGAAGGCCTTATCCTTTACCAGGGCTCTCAGACTTTGAAGTATTATTGTTTTCAGTCCTCATACTGATTTTAGACTGTTGGTCATTGATGTGGTAGCTCTCTGGCAGTCTCCTGTGGCTTCCCCTACCCACTTATCCATCCATTCCTCGTAGCAGAGGTATAGAATCCCCTGTAACAAGGGAAGACATGTTCCAGGCCATGGAAGTAAAGAGCCATCGTGTTCATCCATTGCACAGGTCATTAACTCTCCTTTCACAGCTCCCTCAGGTTGGGCACAGGGTGAGCCAGGCTGTCAATCTTGTATCCTTAGAGGTTGGGAGAAAGTTTTTTTAGAAATAGGTTGATGAGAACATCTGCTATTTGTCATAATTTTCTTTTTTTTTATCTTATTTTTTGGTTTTAGGTAAATTTTAGGTAAAATGAATGTGTGTAACTCTGACTGATTGAAATTCAGAGGAAAAATAGGAGCTCATTAATAATAGAATATGGAGCCAAACATATTCGAAAGACCTGCAGGTAGTATTTAGGTTTATTGCTTATTCATAGATTGCCAAGCTACTCCAAAATAATAATCTCCAAACAATGATCAATGCCTGCAAATTACTGAACATCATGATTGTGGAAGAACAAAAATTCACATGGGTCAAAGACCTATGGGAAGCTACATTGTTGGGGTAGGGGAGCTACTGCAAAATGCCAAAATTGCCATATGAGCTACAAGTAGAATAGAATTATCCTTGAGAAATCATATGCCTGCAGAAAGAAGTAGGCCGGCTACGTGGTAAGAGTAAAAGACAGCATATGGACAATCCAAATGTTGTGCCAGTATCCTGTAACATTAAAAGATCTATCAAAGGCCTCCTACAAATTGGATAGATCCTTTATCAAGGATTTATGGGAGGACACAGACTCAATTTGCAAAGCACAAAAAGCTATGGGTCAATTACATTCTGAACAAGTGGAAAACATGGCCATGAGATTATGGATACATCAAAGTGATGTAGTCAGAGTTATTTCAATGACATCTTTGAATCAGTTCACCCCCTTTTCCAAACAGGATCAATGCATTTTTCTCTTATATGCTTATATAGTGCCAAACATCAACATGAAAAGAAAAAAAGTCAGTGGACTTGAAAAGAACCCTAGTGACGGAGATAATCTGGTTTAAAGTCCAGATTTTGTCACTTATTCCTTTTGAAACCTTAGACAAGTCACTTCACTTCCAGGGAGGAAGTATGATTCAGTCAAAAAGATATTGGATTTGGAGTTGGAGGACCTCCATTTAAATCCAGACTCTGTCACATGCTACCCATGTGTACTTTGGTCACTCACTTGACTTCTCCAGTTTCCTTATCTGTAAAATGAGGGAGCTGGACTATATGACCTGGGCTGTTCCTTCCAGCTCTAAATCTCTGAGTCTATATTTTACAGTATCCAAAAGTTTAAATGACCAACTTCAGTCCCTTCCAAAGCACCTTCAGACAATGTTTTTCACATGAGCTGTTACTGTCTAGCCATGCATTCTCACCCTTCTGCTTCTGAAGTTGACTTTTTTTAGGTTTTCGGGATCAATACAATCAGAGTCTGAGTAGACTGCATTGGACCAAATCTTTCCAGAGCAAAGAGACTCAGGAGGGTACTGACCTACTGGTTGGACAGTTCCCCAGATGCCCACATCTCAGAATGTTTGATTCTCCTGTGAGTCCCCTCCCAACTATACTTAGAAAGATCTATTCTCTCTGACTCCCAGTTTCTGGATCACTGCTAGCCCTAATCTTAACTCTCTGACAAAGGACCTTAGGGAAATACATGGAGGGTAAAATTAGAGCTTTTACAGCAGGTCCCCAGAACCATGAAATCACACAATATTAGAGGTGATACAGGTGTTAGAAATAACAACTATTAACTCCCTCACTTTAAAGAGGAAGAAATTGGTTCAGAGGAGGGGCAATGTCTTGACCAAGGTCAAACAGCTCATACCAAATTATGTCAAGATTCAAACCTAGGTCTTCTGACTATACTTCCATATTTCACCAAAGCAATACCTACAGCGGCTGCTATAAATATGTTGGTGTATTCCCAGGTTTGAATCACAAGATATAACAGACTCTCCACGTTGAAGACAAAACCAAAACATTTATTCAAATACCAGAAAGCTGAATCTCAACACCAGAAATCCAAATCCATCGTAAGAACAAAGAAATCCATACACATAACACTGCAGGGGGCATCACCATCCCCAAGCTTTCCCCCTGCTAGGGCCCTTCCACAAACAAACACTCACAGCTCACTGCCTGATTCCTCTCTCTCCCTCAGCTCTAACTGCTCTGACCAACTTCCTCTGGGCTTTGCTCCACCCTTCCTGCTCCACCTGTTCAGCAAATTCCTTCCACCACACACTCATATGACTCAGGTTTCCATGTGACTCACCCAGGTCACATGGGCCTATTAATGGATGGGAAAGATCTTCCCATCAAGCAAAAATACACTAACAATGCAGTCCAGTATTCTCTTTCTACAACATACTGTGCCCCTACGAGGATGCTGCCCACAACAAAGCATCCCCTTTGGGCATTACCTCCTTGTGGAGGGAAGGAGGGACTTCCAAAAGTATAATTGACTGACAGAAGCTCCCTGATAGCACTGAAAGTAAATGTTGTTGTCTTTTCTCAGGAAAAAGAGAAAAATAAAGAAAAAGAAAAGCCAGGTGGAGAGTAGGTCATATCAAGAGCTCTCTGGAGTAGATTGAAGTCAATCGCCTTCATATAATGTAGCATATGCTCTACTTGAATGACCGTGTCATTTCAGACTCATCTTTTGGGGAAAGAGATCTGATCCTCTGGAATATGTACTGATCCTAGTATATGCGATGGTTTGGGGGTTAAAGAGATACACAGTACAGGTCAATGGTCCCCTACCTCTTCCCCTCTCCCAGTTGCATCCCCGGTGGGTCAGCATACACCAGGAGAGAACACAGGAAGGCCCACATGAGGGAACACCCCATATATCCCCAAAGGCCAGCTGCTCTTTATTCTCTTTATCCTCAAAACCCTTATTTTAAAGTCTTTTTTTTTCTAAGTAGGCTTTGGCCAGCATGGTGTCCACCAGCAAGAGATCTACCTTTTCTTCTCCTTAAATGCACCAGTTAAACTCCACCTCCCCAAAGGCACAGAATCACTACTTGTCCCCTGAGGCTCTGCTTCACTTCCCTAGTACAAGGTGGCAGTGAGGGATGAGAATACTCCAAGGAGTAATGAAACCCCCTCCATTAAGAAGGTGCCAAGAGGAAATGAAAGGGCTGCCAATGGCCTGTCCTTTTGCTTGGTAAGTACCTGATAGGCCCTTTTCATTGCTAGCAGCCATTCTCCCCCTCTGACCCCAGTGAATGGTTCCTTTTCAATGACTGCAGCTGCTCTCTGAATATCTCTCCATCTAATATAAATCTCCATGGTCAGAAACCTTGAAATTCCTGTTCCCGCCAGCATGGATACATTTCCCTGGATGCATTATCCCATTGTTAGTTTTGGCTCCATGGGCACCAAGGACACGGATAAGCTTAAGTTAATAAATACTCCAGCAGGTCAGAGTTGTTTTGCCTTTTTAGGTGGTACCTCGTACGGTGCCCCCCGCCCCCAGAACTATTTCCAGTCCTTCCACCTGGTCACTTGTGGAAAGGGCAAAGAGAGGGAGGCTGTCAGCTCCATCTCAGAAGACACAGAACAGTTCAGAAAACATCATTCTTTAATCTGACTTTTCTTAGTTTCTATGAAGAGAAGAGATGACAAATATAGAACTGACAGGAAATTCAGAGGTCACTTCTAACCCCCTTATTTTACAGATGAAAAACTGAGATACAAGGAAGTTAAGTGACTTGCCTCTAGATACACAGGTAATATCAGGAGCAGGACTTGAACCCAGATCCTTCTTCTCAAGAATCATTGTTCTTTCCACTGTACCATTTTAGATAAGCTTATTCTTACTTCCTAAAAGGGAGGAATTATGAGAATAGTCTGTTGAAAACAAGGAAATCTTTCTGAGAGTTGTAAAGAAAGGAAAAAAATCATTTTGAAAATGAGAAAGCTTTACTTCCAATGATCAAAATGTATTCATTATGTATCTATTATATGCAGGGCCTTTTGGTCAATACTAAGGATTCAAAGATAGAAAATGATGTAGTTCTTTCCCTCAAGGAGTTTAATAATCTAGTGGTTAAAGGAGAGAGAAATTATATTCTGATACAGCTCAGATAATGATTGCCCATAGGACTGGTCAAATGAGAAATTTGAGAAATTCACAGAAGGAGGGATCTTTTTAGTAGCATGGATCAGAAAATGTTTCATAGATAGAACCACTTTACATCTGTGAGATGCCAGTCATTATTTACCCTCCTAGGTTCCCCTAAGAATCATGGAGAAGGTAGCGCCTAAGCTGGGCCTTAAATGAAGAGAAGGATTTCAACCTTAACATTTATTTATTTTAGTTTTAATTTATTTTAAAACTCAGTCATTTCCCTCCCATTTCCCTCACTCACCACACCCCACAATGAGAAAACAAGAAAAACAAAAGCTATGTCACAAACACATCCTGTGAAGCAAAACAAATTTTTTCATTGGCCATGCCCTAAAACGCTCTCAGACCATCACTGTTAGGAAGTGAGCAGCATGTTATATCATGAGTCTTCAGAAATTATGGTTCATCATTGTATTAATTCATTTCTAAGATTTCATATATATATATATACACACACACAGGGTTAAGTGGCTTGCCTAGGGTCACACAGCTAGTAAGTGTCTGAGACCAGATTTGAACTCAAGAAGAAGAGTAATCTTGACTCCAGCCTTAGCATTCCATCCCCTGTACTACCTAGCTGCCCCAAAAAACAGTCACTTAAAACAAATTTCCACATTGACTATGTCCAAAAAAAGTTGTCTCATTCTACATTCTAAGTCATTTCGATCAGGAGGTGGGTGGCATATTTCCTTATTAGTTCTCTGGAATTTTGGCTGGTTATTTATACTGATAAAAGTTTGGCACAATAGTATTCCATCACATTTATATACCATAACTAGTTGGCAAGTACCCTCCTCAAATTTTCATTCCCTGTCCTTTTGAAAAGAGCTCTAAATATTTTTACATCCTTATATTTTGTTTGGCTGAGGACAAATCCCTCTTTTAGTATACCTTCCTTCTAATTCTCCTTCTCCTTTTTTTCCTCCTAATCCTCTGAAGAGCAAAATGTATTTCTGTACCCAACTGTACGTATGTGTGTATTCTTCTTTCCTTTTTTTTTAAGCAGTCGGGGTTAAGTAACTTGCTCAAGGTTACACGGCCAGTTATTTCTGGGTGTGGTGTCAAGTATCTGAGCCTGGATTTGATCCCCAGGTCATCCCGACACTGGAGCTGGTGCTCTTACTCGCTGAGCCACCTGGCCGCCCCTATTCTTCTTTCTTTTGACCAATTCAGATGATGAATTTTAAATGTCCACCACTTTCCCTACTGTTCCATCCTCCTTGTTTGTATCAATATCTATTTAAACACCCTGAATATATGGGATAATTTTCCCTAACTTTTCATTCCCTTCCCTCCCTCCCCCTGTATTCCTCTTTCTCTCTCCATTCTTTTCCTAAGATTATCAAGACATAACAAACCATTCCCAGTCCTGGTCTAATTGGACTCTCTCTATGAACCCTGATAATAACAGGGATCAGAAGGTATTCATGTATCATCTCCTTATGGTAGAATGTAAGCAATTTATCTTTATTTAGTCATTTATTATGGTTCATTTGTTTTTACCATTTTATGTTTCTCTTGTGTTGGAACCCCAAAATTTCTCTGCAGCTGTGGTCTTTTCATCGGGAGTGTTTGGAAGCTTTCTATTTCATTAAAGATCCGCTTTTTCGGGGCGGCCAGGTAGCACAGCGAGTAAGAGCACCGGCTCCAGTGTTGAGAAGACCTGGAGATCGAATCCTGGGCTCAGACACTTAGCACCCACCCAGAAACACCTGGCCGTGTAACCTTGAGCAAGTTACTTAACCCCAATTGCTTAGGGGTGGCCAGGTGGCTCAGCGAGTAAGAGCACTGGCTCCTGGAGATCAAATCCCGGGCTCAGACACTCAGCACCACACCCAGAAATAACTGGCCGTGTAACCTTGGGCAAGTTACTTAACCCCGGTTGCTTAAAAAAAAAAAAAATCCGCTTTTTCCCTTATGGCATTATACTCAGTTTTCCTGAGTAACAATCTTGGCTGTTAGCCCACATCCTTTGCCTTCTGAAATATTATATTCCAAGTTCTCTGCTCCTTTAGAGTGCTGGCTGCTAAATCATGTGTGATACTGACTGTAGTTACTTAGTACTTGAATTGTTTCCGGCTGCTTAAAGTATATGACTTCATCACAATGGCCCAGCATCAGTCCGGGACCTGCTCTTGTCCTGGTGCACAGCCTCTTCCTGAGCATTGGAACACTCAGGTGTGTACTCCTCAACCCAATCTCCCCCCAGCTAAGTGGCAGTGGATAGAGTATTGGTTCTGGAATCAGGAAAACCTAAGTTAAATCTGGCTTCAGATGCTTACTAACTATGTGACCATGGGCAAATCTGTTTGACTTCTGTTTGACTCAATTTATTCAACTATAAAACAGAGTTAATAACAACACCTAATGCCTATGTTTCTTGGTAGGATCAAATGAGATAACGTTTGCAAAGCACTTAAGTGCGGTGACTGACAAATAGTATGTATCATATAAAATACTTATTCCCTTGCTTTCCCTTCCCCTCACTGTCTGCAGACCTCCCTATCTAGTTCAGCCAGCTAAACTAGGCTAGACAAATTACTCACTGTGTAACATTTTTTGGATCTTCCCATCAGGATTCCATCTGGTACATTTTCTAGATCTATTTGGCAAAGTTTGTGGAGAAGAACTCATCTGCACAGCTTCCTTCCGTTCTGCCATTTTTGTCCCTTACACGCATGTACACACACATACACACACACTTTAATATTTAAGAAGCACAGGAACTGATCTTCTCTAATCAAATGACATTTCCACCTGTCTCACGTCTCTTGCACTGTGCCTCCTTTCAACTTAGTACCCCCAATCTCAAGCATAGCACCTTGCATATACTGGGCTTTTATAAATGTTATAAAATGAATGGATAGATAGATGGTTGGATGGATGGATGAAGTTCCTCTGACTAGGGAAAAGCTTAGAGTCACCAAAGTCTGGAAATCCTGCCAGGCTCAGAAATATGGGAATGGGAGAGCCAAGTGGGGACCAAGAAGTTCTGGGTTAGAGTGCTTTTCTGCATCTGCCTCTATATTATCTGACTTCCTCCATTCATACCATCATTGACTTACACTTATCTAAAAGAAAATTTATTTTCCCTGCTTGGAGGGCTTGTTGTGAGGATTAAAAGGCCTGTGATTTCTTTTGAAGTCTTGAGTTAGGAAATGTCATTCATATACATCACAACAGAAAGACTTATCACCTGTCTATACTGCTAGAGTTCCTGTAAGGATGAGCCTCTACTTGCACTTTCCTAAGAATTATTCAGCATGGAAAGCAGAGGGGAAAATAGGATCATGGGACTTAGAGCTAGAAAGACCTTTAGAACATAGAATTAACAGAACGTCAAAGCTGGGTGAAAGCTTAGAACAGAGAACATCAGATACTGGGCAAGACAAAGATTAGGTATTGACTAGGACTTAGAATACTGGAGCTAAAAGCTACCTTAGAAGAGAAAATACTAGAACTGAGAAAACTCCAGAATATAGAACAAAGAATGTTAGATTCAGAGATAAACAAAGCATAGGAATTAACGGCAGAACACCCAATGTCAGAGCTGAAAGGGACCTTGGAACAAAGGATAGACTGTTACTGTAATACGAGAAGAGACCTGAAAGATCATCCAGTCTGCTGCTCTGATTTTACAGATTAAGAAACAGATTGAGAGAAGGGAAGTGCGTAAGGTCACATCTCTAGTGAAGTGACCTAAGGAACCAATATGAGTCATTCACTAACTAGTTAAAAGCCTGAAAAGCAATAATCTGGGAAAATATGAAAAACTGAGGCAATTCTTGTATTTTGTAAATCATGCATCCATCCAGAGCCAGTGGGTAGGAAAGTCTTCCTTTGGCTCTGCACTGGGCAGCAGTAATGAATATGAGCTGGGAAAGCACGCCTAGACCCAACAGCCGGGAGCATTCTTTCCACTAACACTGCATTTTTTTTTTTTGCCCTGAACAGCCATAAAGCAAGCTCATCTATAGAAATGGGATATTTCTGAATATAAAAGAAACACAAACTGCATTGAGTAGGTGTCCTCTGATTCTGGTTTAATTTCCTTTGTCTAATGTAAACTCACTGGGCTATGACTAACAGCTAACATATCATTTCTAATTGTATGGCATTATGTGGTGTTAGTACAAACACATCCCTGCAGCCAAGACCCAGAGAGCAGACTAGATTTCTTCTGTCTTGCTGGGAATTAGGGAGGGGAAAACACCATCAGCATCAAGTACATTGTCAAAGAAGGAGATTAGAAGCCCTGTTTAATGGGGAAATGTCTCCCCATCCTTCACCTTCTTCCTTGTTAGATATTCGATTCACATTATAAACCAAACAGAAAGCTTCTCATCTACACATAGTCCTGACAGGAGAAGCTGAAGATTACAGATGACTGTCCCCTGAACATCTGTGGATTATGAGGTTTCCTTAGCCAGGGGGCCCTGAAGAGAAGCACTCAACCACCTTGCCAATGACTTACTTTCACCTTTTCCCTGTTTTTATAAAAAGATCCCTGGATCTGAAGTAAAAGAGTCCTTACTATTAGCAGTATTACCTCAGGCAAGCCCGTTCCCCTCCTTAGACGTCAGTTTGCCCAACTGTAAAATTAGGATGATGGACTAGATGGTGTCTGAGGAAGCTTATGATTCAGACCTATCAATCAACAAGCATTTATTCTCTAACTTCCATGATCTTCTGTAAATCCTATGATCCCTGATTCTCTCTCTACTCTAGGGGACAAACTCATTCCAGGATTCAGGGGAAGGAGGGAAGCCTGGTAGCAGAAAGACTCTTGGCAGCTACAGGGACTAACCCCAAGCTGATCATTTTCTTTCCTTTCCACCAGCCTGGGTGGAAAGGAACACACATTTCCAACCTAGGGATTGCCATAATCAAAGCTGTCATATTCCATTCCACTTGTTTTCATTGTGGGATCCCTTTCCATGATCCTTGGTCTGAAAATATAAAGGGAGAAATGATTCAATTCAATTCCACAAACATTTGTTAAGTCACTCTTACAAGCAAGACACTATGAGAGGTACTAAGAATAAAAATATTAAAAATTAAAACACATCATGCCCTCAAGGAGTTTACCTTCTACCTTGACCTTTTACCTGCTATTAACAGACAAGTAGATAAGTCAAGACAAGGTAAGTTGAGAAAGGAGGGATCTCTAACACCTCAGGGTATTAGAAAAAACTTCATTTAGAAGTTTGTACTTGAAGTGAGTCTAAGAGGCAGAGATAAGGAAGGAGGGCATCCCAGGTATGGGGAAATAACATAAAGTTCTTTCATCACCAGCCTAGTACAATTGCATCCTGGTTGTTAATGACAAGAGAGGCATAGTGAAAAGAACACTGAATTTAGAGTCAGGAGGTCTGGTTTCAAAATCCAGCTCTGTGTTACTGTAAGGGACTCAAAGTCCCTTCCTGTTCTAAATCTGATGATCCGCCTTCATTTTCCTTTCTTTGGCTTCCTTTGGGCAAGAAATATTTTCACCTCTACTTAGGGAAGGTCTCAATAAGACCAGGGCAAAGAGATCCAGAAGAATATGTTGAATCTTCCCAGTAAAATGTAAGCCCTTTTGAGGGCAGAGACTTGTTTTTGTCTTTGTGGGATACAGTACTTACGATGGTGTGTATCAGGTACTTTCTTTTTTTTTTTTTTTGGAGGGGGCAAGCCTGGGCAATTGGGGTTAAGTGACTTGCTCAAGGTCACACGGCTAGTAAGTGTTAGAGTGTCTGAGTCCGAATTTGAACTCAAGTTCTCCTGACTCCCAGGGCCAGTGCTCTATTCACTGTGCCACCTAGCTGCCCCTATCAGACACTTTCTAAATGTTGAACTGAACACATTCCCCCAATAAAAGGAGAGAATTAGAGTTACTGTGACAAAGGCCTTAGAAAATCAAATATCCATAGCTTTCTTATATTTCTTTATAAATTCAATTAGTCAACAAGGATTGACCAAACGAAGCCAGGCTGAGACATAGATCAAAGAAGGCTTGGACCCAGAGTGCCCATAGAACGGCAACGTCATGACCTCAAGTTCTTCATGGCTATAGATTCCCAAATTAAAAGTTAACAATGTCACAGGGCAGGTCACTCAGAACTGCCAAAGGTCATCCCCAATCAACATGAGAAGCTAGTGGAGAAAAAAGACTCCACGACTGGTCACTTGACCACTGACATCGACCATTTCAGCCAGTGGGGACTTAGAATAAATACACCTTCTACTGGTAGCCCCAAATTTGTCCTGATTATAACTTTGGTGCTATTGATGTATCTTATTCTGATTTAAATTTCAAAGAGAGTGTGATTTTGAGATTTTCCCACCCCCTTCCCACCTCCCACCCCCCAGCCCTGAAAGCAAACCATTATGGATTTTATAGGGCAGGGAGCCCTCAGCTCACCCGCTCAATTTGCACAATCTTTGCATAAGCAAAAAGGCAGTCAATAGAAACCGAATTAATTTTAATTGACCATAATATGCTCACAGAAATGTCAAGGGGTTTTTGTTAGCAGATAAACCACAAAATATCTGTTTGGTTATTTACATCTGTATAGGGAGAATAATAGGGTCACAGGGCTTTCAGGGACTGAGACATTCTGGAGTTAGTCCATAAGATAGAGCCAGTTTCTTTATTCCTGAGACCCTGTTGGGTAGCAGAAAGAGCTGGGGATTTAGAATCAGAAGACCTGGGTTCAAGTTCTGACTCTGCTATTAAGCAATTGTGTGACTTTGAGCAATTGATTTTCCCCCCGCCGATCATGTTTTCTCATTTCTACATTTCATTTCTATGAGTTCCCTCATACTAGGACCCAGCACAACATTATGGCTAAGTGGAAAAAAAAACCCACAGGTTTGGAAGTCAGGGCACCTGGATTTAAACCCTGCTCTGCATTTACTAGCAGTGTGACCTTAGACAATTTTATTTAACCTCTCTATACCTTCATTTCCTACCTATAAAATGAAGGAGATGGGCTAGGGCAGAGGTGCTTAACTTTTGTGTATTTATCATGGACACACGGTCCTTTGGCAAACTTAAGATATCTATGAACCTCTTCTCACAATAATATTTTTAAATGCATAAAAATTAAATACATAGGATTACAAAGGAAATCAATGACATTATAATAGTTATCAAAATAGATATTTCTAGCTTCCTAGACACTCTCCCTTGAACTCTATTCAAGGATCCCCAAGTTTAAAAAACCTCTGGACTAGAGGATTTATAGGGTCTGTTGAATTGCTAACCCTGTGATAACCCACTTACTCTGAGAGCCTCCCAGATAATGGAGGATTAGGGAATGAGTTATTACTAATAGTGTCATTGCTAGTAACTGAGTGATCCTACCTGCCTGTTAGAAGGAAAGGGGACCTGAACAAGGGCTAGGGGATATGGATGGGAGGACCTGTTCAGAAAACTCTATATAAGGGCACCCAGGTTGGCAGCACTGCCTAGAAACAAGTCATCTCAGTTCACTGGACCTGGAGACAAATTGATTTAATTGACTCAATGCTCTATGTCCCCAGAATCTATATCTGTCTGGCACTTCTGCAGTTCTACATGGTTTGTCAAAAGTTACAAGTATATCTGACTTCCCTTGGCCCCAGCTAGAAGATAAGATGGAATGTGCAGTTGTGACTGCTGAGATAATCCATGCTGGACTGGTTGGACAATGTTTGGGATCATAAAGACGTGGCTGCAGGCACCAAATGAAAAACAGGGCCTGGGACAAGTTGGCTTTGGGGAAAAGAAGACAATTCTAGCCTTCTTTCCCAGTTTTCCCTCCATATACTCTGTACTCCAGTCAAATCACACTATTCCTCCCTCCTCATATATACCTCTCATTTCCAACTTTCATGCATTTCATCCAGTTTCATGACATCGCACTGTTATGGACTGACTCTCCTACTTCCACCCCATACCATAATCTCTACCTTTCAAAGGTCTAATTATTTTCAAAGTTCAGATCTAATGCCATCAGATGCTCTAGTTGTATTATAAGGTCTGAATCACAGGATGTCAAAGCAGAGGGGACCTCAGGAACTCATTTTACAGTGAGGGAACTTGAGGCCCAGTGCAGTTGTGACTTGCCCAAAGACACAAAAGCAGCAAGCAGCAGAGTTATAATTTATACCCAGATCTTTCCATCACACAACACTGTCTCTCTTTGAAGGTTTCCCAGATCTCCCAACCAGAAACTCTTCTGAACTCCCACAGTCCTTTGCTTTCACCTCTTTTCACTTCAACCCAAAACATTTTAAAGTGTCTTATCCTTGAAGGGATTACAAAGTTTAAATATGCCACAGTCCCTGTCTTCAATAAACTTCAAGTCTAGCGTGTACATTGTTGGTCTTGGAGAAACCACAAATAACCATTCTGCAAAGGGAAAAGGTGACTTAGTGCAAGGGAGAGGGAACAAGTGACATGAGCTCAGAGATGTGGAGTGGGAGGAAGGTATCTCTTCTAGCTACTAGTCTGTCTAACTGGTTGTGTACAAGCCTAATTTCCCACATTAGATTGTGAAGACTGGGGGCTCCTTTATCGATGTATCTCCCACAGCATTCGATGTAGTACCCTGTGCCTTATAGGTCACAGGCTTAGAAGAATTCATGGAGAAGAACTCCATTAGATCATAAATGCAAAGTAGGGAGAAACTTCAGATCAAATTACCCAGGAATTCTTAACCTAAAGAATTAAAGATATAGGCTAACCTATATATACATATATTATTTTAAGATAATATAGTTATATTGAATATATTTTCATATTATAGTTATATGGGATATATTTCAATATGATTGGTTTCCTTTATAATCCTATGTATTTTATTTTATGCGTTTAAAACATTCTAAGTCGGGATCCATAGGCTTTACCAGACTGCCAAAGGCATCCATGGCACACACAAAAAAAAGGTATAGAAGCCCTGACCTAAGCCTTTATCTTAAATAAATAAAATAATATTTTATATTATTAAATATATCATGTAATATCATATCATATAACATAATATAATATAATAAATTTTCTAAATCTTTATTTTAAAGATGAGAAAACTGAGGCCAAGAGAGGTTAGATTATCTGTCAAAGGCACACAGGTGGCCTAGATTCAAACCCAAGTGCTTCTTATCTGCAGATCCAGGACTCTTTTCCCTATCCCACACTGCCTCCTACTGTCTGTTGAACAAATGAATGCTACATTTACTGCCATAGTTAATCAATTTGGAACTCTTCTATTCTTCTGCTCCTCCCAAGTGGGTAAGCTGGAAGGGTCATGGTCCTTGAAGAAAGTGAGAGCTGCTGCTTCCTTTAGTCCTCATTCAAAATGAGATTTCTGATGCCTGAGAAAGGAAGGGATACAAACCCAATCTCCCTATCCAGAAGAGTTGGCTGAGGACTGGAGGGTGAGTACCTCAAACAAACCTCACGCTTCTAAAAGTTCAGGCTCAGGAAGTGTATCGACTCTTGTCTTGATCATCAGACTGAATTAGAGACTAGCCCTCTGCTTTTCTGTTACCTTGTAGCAACAGTACCCACCCATCACTTCATCTTTTCCCCTCTTGCTCAGAGATTGATAATCAAATCAGCCTTGTCAACTGTAACTGTGAAGGCCATGACAATCTTATGAGCCTTTATGGCTTGACTCAAAATCCTTAAGATTCTGGGTCATACATTGTCCAAACAAAAAGTAACTACCACCATCACCTCATCCATCTATGTCATCCCCATCTGTCTTAATCCTAACCTAACCTCCCATTGTGCCCTCTGGAGCACCTGTTCTATTGTTAACAAATTGTCTTTCATATTAAACCTATGCTCTCCCTCTGGAAAATATTTTGTATTTACTTCTAGGTATAAATGTTGTTTCCCCCAGTATAATATCCTTTAAATCAGATTGTTTCAGTTTTGTCACTGTGTGTCCAGTTCCCAGTTCAATGACTGGCACATAGTAGGCTCTTAATAATTAAAATGTCAGCCCTACCCTGATGTTTTTTTTTTAATGGGCCATAAAAACACAGAAACTCCATTAATTCCCATCACAGATGAGACCATAGCTGGTATTGGCAGGGAGTAGATGATCAATACAGAACAGATTGGAAGCTCATTTCCACAAATTGATAAAAGTTCTGAACCAGGAAAGGCTAGTGGTTTTATAGAAAAGGTTAAATCCTTACAATCCGTTGCTAATTTCTTTGACTTTTTTCCCTTTCTGTTACCCAGATCCCATCACCCACTCCAATGAACCCTTTTTCAAAGACTTTAACCAACTTAATTAAGTATAATGATGCCCAAAATTGCCATGTTACCTCTTAAGACTAGGCATTATATGGAGAAGTAAACTTGGGAGAGAAGTTGATGTCGGGATACCTTTCTGGTCCCTTTCATCCCAATGTTGTCCTTTGTCCATAGACATTAAGACTCCAAGGGTGGAAGTCCCCAGAGACAATCTTCAAGGGATTCCTAAAACACAATGTTTTTCATAACAACCCCACTCTCCCACATATGTTCATACATGGCTGTAACAAGAACAGCACTAGATTTGGAATCAAGAAACCAGGGTTTGAATCCTGACTCTGATACTTATGAGTTATACAAAAATGGGCAAATTGCATTTCTATCCAAATCCAAGTTTCTTCAACTGAAAAAATTAGTACTTTCATACTTTTGCTAACTACCTTTTAGATTGCTGATCTAGGGTTGGACAGTAACCTAAGAGGCCATCTAATCCAACCTCCTACAATACAGATAAAGACACTTGGGCCCCAAGAGGTTAGTGACTTAACCAAGGTCATACAGATAGTAAGTACTAGAGCCTGGATTTGAACTCAAACTTTGTAACTCCAACTTCAGTGGGGTTTTTTTCCACTATACCAATCCTTTTCACACAGAGTTATTATGAAGAAAAATACTTTGTATACCTTAAAACAGTGGTGTCAAACTCAAATAGAAATGCATCCCTGTGGGTAGCATATTGACTTAGAAAACTGCAAATTAATATTATCTATGTTTATTGCATTTTTATTTATTTTGTTAAACAGTTCCCAATTGCATTTTAATCTAATACAGTCCCTACTGGCCACTTGTAACCAGCTGAGTTTGACATCTCTGCCTTAAAGCACTATTTAAAGTCGAAGATTTGTATGTGGGTGTTTTTTGTCTAGACTTCTGATTCATTAATATAGGAACCTTCCTATGAAGAAATTCCCTCTACTAATGCATATCCACCAACGATACTGAGACTTACAGTCTTAGAAAGTTGCCTAGAGGTTAAGTTATTTGCCGAGGATCAAAGTACAACTTTATTATTGGGAGAAGCCTACGTGTAGCAAGACTTCATGTGTGGAAAGAGCCTGTAGCATAGAGGTACAGTGTGACTGAGAAAGAGTCAGAATGGACATCTCTAGTCTCTTCTTCCCTCACCCTTCTCCAGAGGAGACTTTAATTCCTGCCAGGAGGGAAACCAGAAGGTTGGGATTGCAGGCCAGAAAGCCACTCTCTTTTCCTCACAGAGAGAGAGGGTACCAAGCTAGAATTATATCTGTCTTCTCCTTTAAATATTATTATTCTGGGCGATATGATCAAGTTCAATCTTACTTCTGATCACTGTTTCTCATTATTAGGGAGAAAGTGAATCCCAAGCTCTAGATCCAAGGTTTGACTCCTTTCCCACCAAATACCAGTTCCATGGTGAACTTTGCAAATGGCAAAGAAACCTATTTATCCAAATCACGGCAATTCAGAGAATGCATAAGTAGAAAAGTATATGCCAGTCAATATGGAGTGAAAGGAGCAAAATAATTCAGGTCAATCAAAAAATAAAATTCTAGATCTTGCCCAAGGGAATATTCTCTGACATCTCTAGAGTAGCAAGATGGTAATAGGGATATGATGGAGACTGCCAGGTTCTCTTGTGTCTTCCCAGAATCTTTTCCTTCAACAACTTAAAATGGGCTTGGCCTCTTCTATCCTCCTTCTTAAAACTAGAAGCCAGAAGCATCCAATGTGACTTGAAGCTTGAATAGTTCTGAAAAAGACTGGATGAGAAATGAAGCTCTCTCATTCTCAACAACTCCACTCAACAACTCCAGGGCAGCACATTCATCTCCACCAATAAAGAGGGTCCCAGATCAATAGGCTTTGGGACAAAGATTGTAGTATAAGGAACAGAAGGTGAACCCAGGTCTTCCTGATTCTAAGACCAACTCTCTCTATACTCACCTAGTTCTGTTTCTCAAATGTAAGACCCTTATATCATTATTATTATTATATACAATACCATACAAATCTGAATGTCTATACACTCCAGTGACCCTCCCTTAGTTTCCTTGTCCATATGAAGAATCCCCAAAGGCCTGGAACTTTGACAAACCCAGGCTCAAAAGTTTCCTTCAATTGGGCCAGTTATTTAGTCTCCCTGGCCTCAGTTTACTCATCTATATAATGAGAGGGTTGTACTAGATCTTTTCCAGCTTATGATTTCTGATTTTGGTTTGGTTTGGGGGGGATTTTTAGAGAATGTCCTATAACACCATGAATTCATCTTGAGGGTGCCACTCACCAAAGCCCTACATATTTTTCTCATGAACTTTTGTTGAACTGTATCTTCTTCAACCTTAACTTAAGGCTACTCATTTTCTTTATCCCAGGTAGAGAATTTCATACTTGTTTCTGTCAGATTCCATATTTTTTATTTTAAATATACCCGTTTGGATATTAAAAAGTCTCTGTCAAACTTATGGTCCTCTTGCCTGGCTTAAGCAGACTAGTAGGAACACTCACTCATGCCTACTCACCTGGGAGCATGGTAAGACAGGATATACATTTTTTTTGTTCCTTACTTGGCAGAAAAGGACCTTCTGAGTTCACCTCTAGCCAGACATAAGTGTAGGTAAGTGGGGACCAACTGGATTTCCCAGAAAGGAGAGAGTAGGATGAAACCAGAATGAATGAATTAATAGGGAATATATATATATATATACATATATATATATATATTAAGCAACTATGATGGACCATACACTGTCCGTCCAAGTATAAAGAGGTGGGTTACTAGTGACTCTGAAATCAGAAGACTTGGTTTCAAATTCTTCCTCTGATGCTATTTGTGACAAGTCATTTGACCCCTAGAAGGCACTCAGTTTCCTCATCTGTAAAATGAGGGAATTGTATCCCTCTGGGGCCTTTTCTAGCTCTTGATCTATGATCCAATGAGAGCATCTTTTCATACCATTCATGAAAAAATGTATGTTCAATAGTTTTCTTTCTTCAAGGTCAAGCTCTGGTGTCACTTTCTCTATGAAACAGCTATGGTTTGAGCCAAAAAGACACTCTTCTTGCGGTCTAACTGTCCCAAAATAGAGTGGGGCTATTTTCTCCCCAGTCATAGGATGAAGTTTCAATCTGGAATAATTATTTTTTTTTGCTTTTTTGGAGGGGGGAAGGCAGGGCAATTGGGGTTAAGTGACTTGCCCAAGGTTACACAGCTAGTAAAGTGTTAAGTGTCTGAAGCTGGAATTGAAATCATGTCCTCCTGACTCCAGGGCCGGTGCTCTATTCACTGCACTACCTAGCTGCCCCCAATCTGGAACAATTATTAAGTCATCAGGTCATAGATCTAGATCTGGAAGGAACCTCAGAGCCCATCTAGTATTTTGTACCTAAAGAAACTAGGCCCAGAGAGGTTAAGTGACCAAGGTCACAGAGATTACATCTGAGGCAGGATTTGAACCCAGGTCCCCTTGACTTGAGAGTCAGAGCTCTTTGCACTGTGCCATGCTGATCTAGAAGGAATCACTAGTCTGATCCCTTCATATTGGAAACAAAGAAACTAAGGCCCAAGTCTACAAGGTAGTTAAGAGCAAAACCAGGATTCCAAGCCAGATGCACTGACTACAAATCCTCTAGACTATGCTGCATCAAAGTTAAAATAGTAACAAGATTTATCCTTAAGCTCAATTTGTCTGGATTTCACCTTTGCCTTACTCATAAACACATGCTTTGAACCAAAGTAAATACTTAATAATTAATTATCCCATTAATTAATTTATGCAACTTCTTATATGTTCTCTTTCTCTCTCTCTTTTTCTCAGCAATCAGGGTTAAGTGACTTCAGGGTCACACAGCTAGTGTCTGAGGTTAGATTTGAACTCAGGTCCTCTTGACTCCAGGGTCAGTGCTCCATCCATTGTGCCACCTAACTTCCCCGCATCCCTTCTTTTAGAATGTAAACTCCTTGAATTTATTCACTAAAATATTTTTCTTTAAAGACATTCCATAATTTAGACTCTTCACTCCTTCAGATTATTATCACCCTTCACTGTGTCAGATCTTCTGAGGTTACAACTATCAATCTATTCTCTCCTCTAGTATTGTACCTGAATTGCTAGAATGCTGAGGTGGAAGAGAAGAAAGAATAGAACACCTATGGAAAGAGAAATCACTAGCACTTTACTGTGCACAGAGGGGAGAGTAGAAGAGTCTCTGGTCCACACTGTCTCATTATCATAGATGTGTCCTTTCTACAGCATGGGAATTTGAAAGATAAAGAATCTAAGAAGCAATTTTTTCTAGGGATAATTTCTGGACTCAGTACTTCACTTGGGGCAACTGTACATCTGTGTAACTTAGACCCAATGCACCAAATTGAATTGAAATCCATTAAAGGTGAGACAAAAATCTTTTGGGGCTGCCATTTTGTTTGCAATGGTAGACTGAATGCCCAATCACAGAACCATTATGGATTGGACTACAGGGACCCTCAGGACCCTTCCAGTTCTGAGATTCTGGAAATTTGAATGGTAGCGTTAGAAGAGACCTGACCACCCCACAACTGCATTTCCTACATGAAACCTTTCCTAATCCTCCTTTCCAATTGTGAGGGTCCTCTCCCCATCTATTTTTATTTTAAAAAATTAAGAGCTTAATATTTGTTTTCATTACTAATCTGGATAAATGTTTTCTACAATAGAATATGTCTCTTTGACATCAGAGACTTTTGGGGAGGAGGGCCAAATTTCCAGTGTCTATTCTAGTGCTTGTGGTGTGATTAAGGCTTAATTAATACTTTTTAAATTGAATTGAAATGACATATACAAAGCATTAAGCAAAAGTATTAAAAAGGATGTTTAATTTCACTCAGACAACAAACAGCTTCCCTCTATTATCCCTTCATAGTATAGTTGGTTGTTGTCCTTCATTCTTAAAGAGGACCAAAATGACATCACTATGTTAGGGTCAAGGTACATCGTGTCCGACTGTGGCCAATCAGACCAATAGGAGCTCAGAAGGTGTGACCACAGGTCAGGCACAATTAGTCCATAATCATATACACGCATTCCGGGACCTCTTCCCCAGGGGACCAGATCCCATAGAAAACAGACAACCGCTACAAAACTTTCTAAATGTATGGATGGAAAAGAATACAGGACAATTAAAGTTACTATAAACTTGGGCAAAAGAATTTTAAAATCTAAATAGCTTCAAATTTAAAATTTTCTTTAGGATTTTATTCTTCCTTTAGATGGTATTTGAAATTTCTTATATGTTTTTAATTAGGAGGCTTAGAAAAACAACATGATAAATAATTCAGGAACACTGAAAATGTTGCACAGACTCAACACAATGACAGATCCTGCTGTAAAACAGAGGCACCTTTTTTAAACCATGCAAGAGTCTGATTATAGATCAAGGAAGAACTTTCACATAGACAGCATTGCCAAATAACTGTTATTAACTTGTTTCAGTGTTCTCTGGCTCTTATCTAAAATTAAAGCAGAAGTAATAACAATATTTAGCATTTAGTAAGGCCTTTGTATTTTTTTTTTGCTCTTTATGATCATTAATTAATATGCCCGATATCCCTGGATCTCAAAGAATCAGCTTGCTCCCCAATAATGAGGGAGCCCCGAATTCCCTGTCTCAGACCACCGAGGCTCTATTCACACCCTGATGATCTCTGATGGATTGAAGGGGATGGCCTGCTTTAGCTTCACCTGGGCTAGGTAAGATCTTCCACACCTCCATGAACCAGGACTTACCAGATCACTAGAAGCCCCACACACTAGAGCTCTTCAAGTAAGGGCTGGATAGACTTAATAAATACTTGTTGACTGATCTCCTGTCTGGCTTGTTGCAAAGAGAACTCTTGGTTAGAAAAGAATTAGGATAAATAGCCTCTGAAATACCTCAAGGCATTCCATAGTCAGGCAATTGGAGCAACTGTCAAGCCCAGAACTGTAGTGTGGCCTCCTCCCCTTCCTGCATTGATTAGGTTTTACCTAATGACCCTAGCCCACAGTGATAACCCATTCCATAAGCCCTTTGCCATTCATTGTGTGCCCCCCCAGGGTTAGTGGCCATTGATTGGGTTTTACCTAATGACCCACAGTGATCAACCCGTTCCATAAGTGCTTGGTTTTTTTTTTTCCATTTATTGTTTACCCCACAGGGATAGTGCCTCACTATGCCATCTATCCACTCTCAGCACTCAGACAGCTTTGAATATTTGTCTCTGAGTTCAGAGAACATATTGTAGACCCCCGAAGTCTCTCAGGAAATACAGTCTCAATGAGCTTGGTGATACGTACCTGTAATCCCTACTACTGTGAAGGCCTAGGCTGCCAGATCTCTAGAGCTCAGGAACTTTAAGCTGCAGAGGACTAAGCTTACTGGATGTCTACACTAAGTTCAGCATTAAGATAGTGAGCCTCTTGGAGTGAGGAGGCTACCAGGTTCCCTAAGAGATATCAACTAGCCTAGAAAACGAGGTCAAAGATTGCCTACCAACCAATGGCAACAAGACTTGTGAATAATAACAACAATATTAATATGATGAAGCTTGCCTTTGGAGCATGACCAGATGGTCTAACAGGGAGGCAACCCTAGGAGATGTTGCCTGGGCAAGACTATTGCTAGGCAGAATCTGAAATCACAACTCTCTAGGACTCTCCATTACAATGAAAATTAAATTAAAACTTCCCATAAGTGGAGCCCTCATGACTCTAGTAAGATCTTGTATGTCCCCTCCTCTACTCAGGCTTGGTCCTGAAGTAATTACCAAGTACACTCCTTCCTGGGCTCTTCAGCATCCTTCTAGCCGGCAGCTGGCCATGGAGGACCCAAGGCCAGGCACTGTCCTGATGTGTCCTCCTACAGGAATCTGCCATGTGTCGTCTGTCTTCCCAATAAAACAGAAAAACTCACTTCTTCAAGTGCCCCCTTCAATATGACACATGAGAACAGTCTTAGACAACTATTTTTATCTTAAATACCCTCTGCTAATTCATGGCCATACTCCCTGGTTTTCTCTGGGCAGTGATGGCAGAAAAAAGAGAAAAAGAAATCACTGCCAACAGGAGGTGACAAGAGTTTGATGAGTTAAGAGAAGACCCACATCCAGAGAAACCTTAAATCCTTGATGGATCAAAGAACTGAGATCAGAAAATGTCTCACTAAACAACAGCGACAGTAGCAGCAGCAGCAGCAGCAACAATAATAGAACACATTTCTAGAGCACTTTGTAGCATACAGGAGAGGCAGGGAGGCATAAAGGCCAGAAAGCTGGCTTCAAAGCCAGGAAGACCTAGATTTAAGTCTCACCTCTGATACATACTGACTGTATGAACCTAGACAAGTCATTGAACCTTTCAGTTCCCAAAGCAGCTCCATAAGATTCTGAATTACAAGGAAGGTGACCACCTGTATTGATAGACATTGTTTCCTCATCTTGCAGTTCTCTAATACAGAAGAAATCACAGGTCTAGTGATCTCTATCTGATCTCTATCTGGCTACTGAATCAGATGGCTCCAGAGGAGACAGTGAGGCTAGTGACTTTGCATAGCCCTTCCTCACTTAAGTCCAATTCACTTGCCCATCATGGCATCAACTCCCTGATGTCATCATCTTCTTTGGGAATGAAGGACAAACAGCAAGCAGCAACTATCCTTAAAGTATATCAAGGTAATTTCCTCAGTCATCCATGTGAGATATAGGCGGTGTAAGTATTATTATCCCCATTTTTCAGGTAAGGAAACTGAGTATGAAAGAGGAAGTGACTTTCCCAGAGTTACACAGTAACTAGCCCAAAGCACTTTCAGCTTCCTCTTACATCTAAAACAGAGCTTTGAGGGGGAACAGAAGGTCACCTGTTATGATGTCCCAGGGCTTGGGCTCTGTTCATCATGGGGCAGGCATGTCAAGGAAAGGGTTAATTTCTTTGGATAAGGAATTGAATGTCAGCACCCACATGCCTGCCCCAATCCAGAGTGCGTGAAAATAGAAAAGAATGAATGGTAAGGGAAAGAGCTTCATTCCTTTCCACGTTCGGTTCCAATCAGATTTATTCATGAGCAAATTGAAATTTCACCCACGTTAACTACACATTCAATTAATCACAACTCCCAGATAACTGGCCTGGCCCACTATACTTCTGACAAGGCCTTCCTCTTACCACATGCCTTCTACCCTGCAAAAAACCACAAGCATGGCTCAAATATGGAAAGAATTCAGAGTATGAAATCTAAAAGAGAGGAAATATGGCTCAAATATTAATAAAAATACCTTGAGAAAGGATACAGGTTTAAAATAGCTTAAGGGAGAAAATGAGGTTAGGCAGCTGTGTTTCCAGAAAAAAAAAATCTCAATGCTTCTCAAATTTGAAACATCTCTATTTGCACCTATCTACTGGCCAGATCCCCATGCCCAGGACCTGCCTTGGTCATAAATGGCACAATCAGTATGTTAGAATTGAAAAAGGTTCCATATGCCACCCCTCCAAATCATCCCCACAATGGCATGCTTTGGTGCCTAAAATGCCACCCATAGAGATTCCTCCCTGTGGATTATGGTATTGTATTGGGGGGGGGGGAGGAAAAGCTGTATTATGTGGTCTGAATCTTATATCTTAAATATGTTGAAATCCAGGCCTAGAGAAGGGCGATTATTTGCACAATATCCCACATTCCAGGAAAAGAACTTAAGCCTCTTGGCTTTCAGTCCAACAAGGCCTCAGTGTATAGGGGACAGTACTGGGCTCCAGAAAGAAAGGATAGTGCAGTGGATAGAGAACCTGGCCTAGAGTTAGAAAGACTCTTCTTCCTAAGTTCAAATCTAGCCTCAGACACTTACTAGCTGTGTGACCCTGGGTAAGTCACAACCCTGTTTGTCTCAATTTCCTCTGTAAAATGAACTAGAGAAGAAAATGGCAAGCCACTCCAGCATTTTTTCCAGGAAAAACTTAAATGGGATCATGAAGAGTCGAACATGACTAAAATGAATGAATAAACACAGTGATAGCAGAATGCCAGGCTTTACTTTAGGCCACAGCTCTTTCTTCAACCCAATCCACAGAAGTATATGTAATCAAAGAAAGTGACATTTTAAAAAATCATGACTTCCAGTCTTTTACAATACATCTACTATGTTTTTGTTTTGCATTAGCCACATATGTACAACCTATACTGAACTGCTTGTCCCCCCAGTGGGGGTGGGTAGCAGGGGGGGGGAAGGGAATGAATCTGGAATTGAAAGTTTTAAAATCAAATATTCAAATATATATGTATATATATATACATATGTGTGTATATTATTATTAATACCATCTTACATGTAATTAAGAAAAAAGATATACAGGCACTGAGGCATAGAGATCCACTGGAAAAGTTGAAACGGGTATGGGAGAAAATATGGGAGAGAGCAGATTGCAGGTGGGGATATCCTGTGGGACTGCTGTTTTGGGGGGATGGGTGGGGGAAAAACAGGGAGAAAATTTGTAACTCAAAATCTGGCGGAAACGAATGATGTAAATCAGCAGTTAATAAAGCATTTAAATAAAAAAAAAAATCATGACTTCCCTCAAGTCTTCCTGATGCCTCATTGAAACCTGAAGGTGACTTTGTACTCTCAAAAACCAAACCAAGGTACATCTGAGCTCTGATGGGAGTCCTACCAAGCTGGAAAGGTTTCTTGTACTATCCCATGAAGGATTATAGGTCTGCTGTCCAAAGACTAGCCTAGATAAAGTTTTGGGAAATTCATCATCCGGACTGATTGGGAAAGGATGGAGACTTCTGCCCTAGCAATTCTCGGAGATAGCGCATTGAGCTTCTGAGAGGCTGGGATGGGTGGAGTGAAGGCCCATGCCAACAAAAATCATAGCTCTTCAAGTTACTGACATGTGAGCAGGTAAATCCAATGCCCAGTTCAGAGAAAAGATCTATTTTGGGTTCAATTATCTAGATTGCCTTAGATGTATAGTACAACTGCTCAAACATACAATTTGGCATTTGGGATGCCATTCTTACTGCAACCCTATCATTTCAAATACAAATTTGTCAGTCTCGTAGTTGAAGGCCAGCATAACTTGACTACAGTCCCCTTTCCAGGCCAATATCATATTACTCTTCCTCCCACAGTTTGCTCGATGTTTTCTGTGTGCAGTGCTTAATTTCCTATTGCCATATCTTCACCCAGACTGTATCCTGAATCTAGAATGGTCTCCTTCCTCACTTTTGGTTCTTAGAAGCCTTCATTGCCCCCAATTGTTAGTGCTCCCCATTTCTTGAAATTACTTTGTATTTGTTATATCACTGTCCTATAGCTTACTGTATAAATCCTAGGGGGTTACCTGAGAATTGTTGAGGTTAAATGATGCCAGTGTTCACAGGAGTTTCAGGAGTGGGCTTTGAATCCAGGTGTTAATCACCTAAAGTCCCTCCCTGAAACCCCTAGACCACGATGCCTTTCTATTAGATATAAATATATGAAGGAACCACTCTCTGTCACACAGCTATACTTGGCTATCCTATATTTACAAGTCTCTATATGCTTGTCCTTATCACCCTCATCAAACGTTTGCTGAAGACCTAATGCCTTCCAGGCTTTATGCTTGGTACCGAGGAATATGAAGAAGCATAAGGCAATGCCCAGCTACCTCAAGGCTTTCACAGACTTCTTTCTGAGAAATAAATTCTATCTAAAGAATGTTATTGTTGTTTATTTAATTTATGGAGTAATTTATTCAAAACCTTCCTTAGGAGTAGTCAGTCAGTAAGTATTTAAGTACCTATATTTAAGTACCTGCTATGTGCCAGGCATTGTGCTAAGCATTGGGGATGCAAAGAAAAAAAACAGTCCCTGCCTTTAAGGATCTCACAGTCTAATGGGAGAGACAAGATGCAAACAAAATGTTATAAACAAGCTATATGGAGGATAAATAGCAAATATTCAATGGAGGGAAGGCATTAAAATTAAAAAGGATTGAGAAAGGCTTATTTTATACATGAGGAAATTGAGGCCGAAAGAAATGAAGAGATTTGCCCAAGGCTAGATGATCAGAGTAAGGAGACTGAACTCAGACCAGGCTCCCGACTCCAAGTCCAGAGACCTTCCTCCTATCCCACACTGCTTCTCCAGAAATCCATGCTCCACACATGTACAGACAGTTAACAAACCAAGGTAGTCTGGACTCACTGCCAAACAAATGATACAGGCAGCAAGTGCCCTGATGAATTAGAACCACATGAAACATTTTCTAAACATCTATAATAATTACCAGAAAGATAGAAACCAGTTTCCACTCAGAGCTGCCAGACAAATAAGCTATTATCTCTGGGCTAACTCTCAAAATGTCCACAGGGTGAAAGGACTGAATCTTGAAACAAATCTCAACCTGGACTGTTTCCGAATGGTCTTATCACACCTGTACTGGAAACCAGACCTCCAAACCCCATCCCCACTGGAGGAGGCAACAAGTATAACCATAACACACAAGATGCCTGAAGAGCAAGAATTTATTCCTGCCACTTCCACTCTCAGGGTCTAACAGTCAGCACACCCAGGGAGGAAAACACACCTTTGACTCACATTGAAGGAAACACAAAAAAATCGACTTGCCCTTTCTGAATCTAGAGGCTCGCTTCTGTCTAATTTGCCTTAGGGTGAAAGAGTATTGGGAAGCTTAGTTGCCTGCCAGCAATAGCCACCCTTCTTCCAGATCTCCCTCTTGGCACATTGTCCTTCTGCTTACATCATAGTGGTACACATACAGTGCCCCTGCTGGCAGCTCCAATGGTTCCCCTACCAGGGGTGGGGAACCTACGGCCTCGAGGCCACATGTAGCCCTCTAGGTCCTTAAGTGTGGCCTTTTGAATGACTCTAAACTGTCCTGTGAAGTTTGGATTCGGTCAAAGGACTGCACTTAAGGACCTAGAGGGCCACACGTGGCCTCGAGGATGCAGCTTCCCTACCCCTGCAGCCTAGCCATTGTTCTAGCAAAGAATACTACAAGATAGACATCTTTCTGCAAACATCCCAAGTAAGTAAGCAAGAGGCAGGAGTGAAAAGAGATAACCCTCTAAGGGCAGTGAAGGATAGGTTTGAGCCAGAAAAAAAAAATCAAAGATTTATAGAACTGAATAACCAGAGAGAGAGTTAGTTAATAGGAATAGAAATGGGGCCCCTACACAACACTACATCTCTTAGACGGCTCATGCCTAAAGAGCTCTTCATCCTTACCTCCACCCACTGGAATTCCTTGATCCATTTAAGGTTCAACTCAAAGACCACCTCCTTCAAGAGACATTTTCTGATTCCCCCCCCCATTTATTAACATACCCATCACCCACAAATTATTTTGCTATTTTTTTCATACTTTGTGTTGATTTTTCTGGGTGAATACCATTTCCCCTGCATGGAATGTTAACTTCTTTAAAGGAGGGAGGTTTGAGTTTTCATTTTTGTATGTTTAGACCCTCACACCATGCCTGGCACCTAGAAAGCACTTCATAAATATCTGAATTAAGTTGATATGACTTGATAAATTACATCAAGTTTTTCAAGCCTAAAGCTTATCTTTCTCAAGCATTTACTATGTTTCCTCCTTCAAACTCACAGTCAGGACTCACAGAAGTCTCATCTCTAAACTAGCCTACCCATCTCTTCTGCTCCCTTCTCCTCTTTCTTTCCAAAGGCCTCCCCAAAGTAGCCCTCCCCATAGTGACAAATGAAGCAGTAAGGGTGGTTGTAATTTAACTCCTTGCATCTACTTAAAAAACCACCCTAATTACTGGGTAATGGGTCCACTGAGGCAAGAGGCACTGGGTGAAATCTACCTTCGGGGCATTGCTATAGTTCATCTGTCCGCTCCCTAATAGCACTCTAAAGTTCACCCTTATAAACATGTCACCCAGTCTATAATTAAGTGACTGGTCATTAGGTAACATGTGTGGTACCTGTGGGTCACATATCAGTCAGTAGGTGATGGATCTTTAGCCGATATTTGGGCCAGCTCCATAGCTCTCTGTCACGGAAAGCCTGACATTCCGCACAGACACCTCTGAACGGAGGGTGATCAGGCTTTCCAGTCAGGTAGGCTTTCTGGGCTATGACAAAGCAGGCTAGCAAAAGAAGGTGAGGACAGAGGGAGCTGGGGGACAGACACAGTGCCTCTCGTGTCATGACTGAGCTTCCCAAGGAGGCCTCCAGGATGTCTCTTCCGCTGATGCCACCAACAAGACCAACTCCCAGAGGCCCCAAATGAACCACCAACCAGGCCTTGACAGGCAGTAAGCAGGATAAGCATCACTCACCCTTGTGTGGGTGCTCTTGAGTTTAGAAGTTCTCTTCTCACAAGCTCTTCAGAGGCAGGGACTGCCTAATTATGGTGTTAATGTCCCTATAGTCTTGGTTCTGGACCTGTGCTAACAGTTAATGTGAAGTTAAGAGTTGGCCTTAGAATCAGAAAGACCTGGGTCCAAGACTTGCCCTAGACACCTATTAGCTATTTGACCGGTAGAAACTAAGATTTAGTTACAAATCCATTGCTCATCTGCATTGGGAGAGGGAAGTTTCCACAAATAACTAATGTCCATATTGATGAGAAACAAAAGCCTTGCACATAGTAGGTCCCTAACAAATGTATGTTGAGTTTGAGATGGATGCTATTATTCCCATTCTATTAATAAGGAAACTGAGGCTTACCCAGCATCACACTGCATTGGAATTGGAATTTTAACTCAGTTCCCCTGACTCCAAACTTAGCACTTTGAGCTATACAATACACGACGATGCCTCCCTCTCTCATTTCTTAAAGAGTTCAGTGCCTGGTCCATGATCTTCCTCCCTCTCCCAATCCTTACCCTCATTCTTAAGGACCTCAGTATACATGTTGATATCCCCTCAAACAACTTTGTCTCCCAGTTCATCAATCTCCTCCACTCCCACGTCCTGCACCTTCATTTCACCTGCACCATGGTGCCATCAGAGGGTAAGGGAGAGAAGTGGAAGGACATCGAATACAGAAATCTGGGGGATTGAAGGAGGTGAGAGAGAGTACAATAGCTAGCAGAGGACATAGGAAAGGGGGGGCAGGTGGGAAAAGTGTTGACTTTTTTATTTAAAGAATTAGGGAGATATGGATATGTTTGTAGGTAACTGGAAGAAGCTAGTGCCAAGGGACCAACTGAAGATGCATAAGAAAGAAGGAGTGAGTGAAGGATCAGGCAGTAAAAAGAGTGCTGCCTTTGCAATCAGAGGACCTGGGTTCAAATCCTACCTTTGACACTTATAACCAGTGTCATCTTGGGCAACTTACTTAACCTCCTAGATCTGTTTCCAGGTGGGTGTTTGGGTAGGTGGTTTCTAAAGTACCTCCCATCTCTAAGAATCAATTAGCATGAGCATCATGATGAAACACTCACCATTGTACTGGGCTATCAGAGGGTGGATAAAATGAGTGAGTGATGAGATGTAGCGATAAGAGAGCTGAACTCGGAGGCAGGAAGACTAGATTCGAGTCCTGTCTCTGACACGTAGTGGTTGTATGACCCTGGACAGATCACTTAACTTCTCAGTGCTCTAGGCAACTCTCCAAGACTCTAAATTTCAGACTCTTCCTACCTTGGTTCAGAGTCCCTCAAGTGGTAAGCTTCCATGATAATGAAATCACAGGGCTAGTCCCTAGTTCTATATGAGTGGGGCAGACTCACCAGCTACCTAGATTCAAGGCCCTTCCTTCTTCTTCAACTTGGTGTTCTTTCATCTCCACCCAGCTCAGTCCAGCCCCTCCCAAGTTCCTCTCCAGTTTTGCTCTCAAACACCTTAGCTTCCCAGTTCATCAATCTCCTCAATTTCCATGATCTGCTTCTTCACTTCCCCTCTACCAAATCTCCAAATAGACATCTTATAACCACCTCAAATTCACCATGACCAGAACAGAACTCATTTTCCCCAAAACCCTGCCCCTTTTCTGTTGAGAGTTCCACTGTCCTGGAGTGGTGAGGTGGCACAGTGAGTAGAGGCCCTGGAGTCAGGAGGACCTGAGTTCAAATCTGACCTCAGACACTTATCCCCAACTGCCTGCCCTACCCCCTCCAAAAAAAGGGGGTTCCACTGTCCTTCCAGCTTCCCAGGTTTGCAAGTGCAGAGTCTTATCTAACTCTTCCCTCTCCCTTAGCCCCCATAGCCAATCGATTGCCAACCCTTGTCATTCTACTTCCATTCTGTCAATAAAAGACTTCCCCTCATCTTAGACATCATCCTCTCACTCTCCTACCTTTTAGCATTCATGGAAACTCGACTTCTCCCAGAAGACACTGACTCCCTAATTAATCACCCTCTCATACCATGGATTTGCCTTTATCTCATCTTTCCCCAATCCCACTCTTGACAGACTGGGTCAAGAGGAAAAATAAGCATACTCCATGCTCCTCGTTACCACTTTCAGACCCTTCCTCTGAATCCATAACTAGACATTCTCTCTCTTTGAACTTTATTCTCTCTAGATATAAAACTCTATCCAGACCCTGGCAGCAGGATTACACATTCAGAACAAGACTTAGAAACCATTGGGTCCGTTGCCCTCATTTTACAGATAAGGAAACATGCCAAGAGTCATACATATATTCAGTGTCTAAAACAGGATTTTAATCTATAGCTTCTTGACTCCCAAGTCCAGTGTTCTATATAATACATCTCAATGCCTTTCCTCCTTCATTTCTTAATGAGTTCTTTGCCTGGTCCACAACCTTCCTCTCCCTTCCAATCCTTGTCCTCATTCTTAAGGACCTCAATACACACATGTGTACATACATATATACATATACATATATGTATACATGTGCACACATAAATATTTTTATAGACACATGTGTTCGTATATGTGTGTTACATATATACACACATGTATCTATGTGTATGTGCACATAGATATATACACATATTTTTATATGTCCCCTCAAACACATTAGCTTCCCAGTTCATCGATCTCCCCAACTCCCACAATCTATTTCTTCACTTCTTCACCTTGACCAAATCTCTAAAAGGACATCTTATGGCCACCTCAAATTCACCATGTCCAAAACGGAACTCATCATTTCCCCCCGCCCCAAACCCTGACCATTTTCTGTTGAGGGTTCCACTGTCTTTCTAACCTCCCAGATTTGCAAGCTAGAGTCATATGTGACTCTTCCCTCTCCCTTAGCTCCCATAGCCAATTAGTTGCCAAGCCTTATCATTCTACTTCCATCACATTTCTCCCAGTGGCCCCCTTCTTTACACTCATACAACCATTAACCTGGCACCAGGTCCTCATCACCTCTTACCTGAACTATTTTGATAACTTCCTAATAGACCTCCAAGCTTCTGATCTCTCTCCTGACCAGTGCATACAGACAGCTACAAAATGGTTATTTTTTTTTAAACACAGATCTGACTATGAAGTTGTCTGCCCAAGAAACTTCAGTAACATCCTATTACTTCTAAGATAAAATAGGAGCTCCTCGGTTTGGCATTTACAGTCCTTCCCAGTTTGGCTCTGATTCAACCTTCTAGACAAATTTCATATAATCCTGCATGTTATTGTCCTGATTTCTGCTGCTTATGCACAACAGTTACCTCTGTAACTGTGCACAGACTGTCTTTCATTCCTGGAAAGCACTCACTTCTCTCTGTTGTCAACATTCCTTTCTCAGGCAGCCCTTCTTTCCTTTTCTAACCTGCTGCTTCATGTCTGTCATGGGCTGAGAAACAAGGTCATCAAGCTTATGTGTAAAATAAAAGTAAATGAACTCTGAGTATGAACTTGAAGAGCGCCTCCTCCCCACACACCCCGCCGTGAATCAAGTATATGAGTTGTGCTGTATAGATTTTGTGACACCATTTTGGCTGCTCTAAGCATTTTCCCCTCTATTCCTTGTTCTTACTTTCTAAATAAGATAAATTTATGGATCTATGGACCCAGGTTCAAATTCCCTCTCTTTCACTTACTACCTCTGTGATCTTAAGTCATTTAACCCCTCTGGGCTTCAGTTTCCTCATCTGTAAAATGAGGCCTCTTCTAGCTCTAAATCTTTAATTCCAACACTGGTGAAGACTTTATAGGAAAAGGTAGCATCTGAACTGGATGTTAAGGGACAGTATGAACTACATTAAATAAGATAACATCTAGGAAAGCATTTCAAAAATGATAATACATACAAATGTGACATAATATTATCAGAGAAATAAAATTGAAGACATTTCAGACAAGTGTGTATATATGTGCTATCACAGAAAAAAAACTGATAGCCTTCAAGATGAAGGTCTTGGGTTCAAATTGCTGCCTTTTTACTAACTTATTACCTATATGATATCGGGCGAGTCTTCCTTTCTGTAGCCCTTAGTCTTCCGCTCTGCAGAACCAGAAGGTTGACTAAAAGGGTCAAAGACAGAAATGTATACCAAAATATGTTATTTCGTACACCTGTGAACACCAAAATTTACACCAAAATAGTTATAGAAACACTTTTTATAGCATAAATAACTGGATATAAAGGAGATACACATCAGATAGAGAAAGGCTAAACAAATGGTGATGGTTGTTGTTCAGTCCTTTCCCATTCTTCATGACCCCATCTGGGGTTTTCTTGGCACAGATACTAGAGTGGTTTGCCATTTCCTTCTCCAGCTCATTTTACAGATGAGGTAACTGAGGCAAACAGGGTTAAGTGGCTTGCTCAGGGTGACACAGCTAGTAAGTGTCTGAGGCTGGATTTAGACTCATGAAGATGAATCTTCCCTATTCTAAGCCCAGTGCTCTATCCACCATGCCACCTAGCTTCCCCTTAACAAGTTGTGGTCTGTGAATGTAATGAAAGATGACTGTGTTATAAGAAGTGTTGAGTATGAAGAAGACAGAGAAGTATGAAAAGATTTATATGCATCCATGCAAAGCAAACCAGGAAAACACATACACAATCACTACAACAATATAAATGGAAAGAACTAGAAAACAAAACAAAAAGGCCTAAACATTTCATAAGTATAATAATCAAGCATAGCCCTAAAGAAAAGATGAAAAAATATACTTCATTCTTTGAAGACGTGGGGGAGTATGCATGTGAAATGAAATACCATCTAGTACAGTGGCCTTTGAGTCAGAGGACCTGGATTCAAATCCTGGTTTGACACTTCTTATTTGTATGCTCTTCAGCAAATTATTTGATCTTTATGGGCCACAAAGAGAAAAGGAGAAAAGCATTTATTAAGTGCCAATGTATTTTGTAAATATTATCTCATTTAATCCTCACAACTCTTGGAGGTAGATGTTATTATCGTCCCCATTTTACAGTTGGGGAAACTGAGGCAGACTGAGTTTAAATGTCTTACCTAGTAGGTGTCTGAGGCCACATTTGAACTCGCCTCTTCCTGACTCCAGGCCCAGCACTCTATCCATTGTGTCACCTAGCTTCTATTTTTATATAAGGGAGTTAGATTATATGGTTTCTAATGTCCTTTCCACCACTAAATCTGTCATCTTATCATCCTAAATCTGTCAGTCTTCATGTACATGTTTGCTAATTTTGCAGGGGGAAAGAAAGCAATTGAAAGAAATCATGCCCACAAAGTCCTCTCAAGGACCAAATCCTATGATCTAGTTCCATAAGATGTCACAGTAATAGCACAGGGAACCATTGGGTGAATTGACAATGGAGGGTGTCAAAGATGGGACTGTCCTCCAGCCATGCTCTAGCCAAGGGAGAGGTTAGTAGGGACTCATTTCCTACCCATTCTCTGCCTTTGCTTCTCTACCTTGGAAATAAGACATGGATATTTGCCAATTACATCTCTCAGGGACAAGGCACAGAGAAGCAAGATCGCATCAGGTACGTGCTTTGAATGTTTGGTTGACAGCTGTATTAATAGTATAATGGAATTATCTTTTATATAAAAAAAAACTCCAGTTACCACAATAAATCAAGCTGTAGGTGACATACAATAAGACCTCTTTCTTTCCTTTCCTCCTCTCACTCACACACAAAATTATTATAGGATGCGACTGTTAAGACAGGAATATGATGTTCATCAGCAGAGCTGGGGTACAGACCATATAATTCGGAGAAGTATGCTCTTTAAATTGGCCCAGCACTAATCGTGCTGTGTTTGACAGCTCAAAGAGATGGTAAGAGTAAGAGAGTTGTAAGTAAGAGAGCTGACTTTCTGCCTTTTCCTTCATCCTTCAACCCCCTTTCCTCCAGAAAACTCAGGCTGCTCCAAAGAAGTTAGCAGAGCCCAGGGCCTGCTCAGGGTGGGATATCAATCACCCATGATGGATGGGTATCCTATAACGGGGTCACTCGTACCTTGGCGGCGTATCGAGCTGCACTGCTGGTCCTCATTGAAGGCTGACGGCTGATCCATATGGTTCAAGTCCAATCAGAGCGGTGATTTCTCAGTCTTAAGGACCCTTTCAGTCTGGCATGTCACACACCCCTGGCTAGAGTCGGGGCGAAACCTTTCAGTCTCCAGTCTTCCTGTGAAATGTCCAACATTCTTAGAGGCTAGGGTCTGCCAGGGAATTTTCAAAAGCTTTTCATGTAGGGTAGCAAAAGGCTGAATATTTAAAACAGCTTCCAGCTTAGGAAAAGACGTCAACTGACTTGGTTCTACCAGCAATGGAGGCTTTTCTTGGGCTTATAGATAAAGCTGCCTCTCCAGGAGGCTGCAGGTCCTGTTCTCAACTCATCATGCCCCCTCCATTCACTCTTGGCTAAAGCCAGGACTCTGGCCAGATGGGACCAGGAACTAGATGTGGAGCGATACCAAGGTCTAGCTGGAAGCGTGCCCAAGTTCATGATGAAGGCAGCAAAACTAAGAATTCAGTTCAACAAACATTTAAGTGACTGCTGCGTCCCAGGGAACTCTAACAAATAAATCATCATTCTGTGCCTCTCCTTAATTCACCTACCACAATCACCAATTTTTCTGAAATCTAGTAGAATCCACCTTGATGGAATTATACCGAGTTACAATATAATCATTAAAACCTAACATAATTGCATAATTAAAATTTACCTTTCCAGGACACAGACAAGGAGAGTAATTTGTTAATAATGTGTTCAATTTATATACATATATGTATATATACATATGTACATGCATGTATATATACATATCTATATTTGTGTGTAGATATATTCATATATAAGCAAAAATATTTTCAAATTATACTTAGCCAAAGTTCATAGTTTCATATACAAGGCTCTTTTCCATTCTCTGTATCTTAAATTGTTCATGTTTGTTGATATTTAAGTTCATAATAAAATGGAAATTTAGATTATAAATGATACCTTATCTTACATCTTTTAAAGGATAACCAGGATTGTGATATTAAATTATAGCTTTGTCATAATTTCCTAAACTATGACCATAATTTTTAAGGTTTGTATATAGACATATCTATATATTCCATCTCTCTGTCTCTGTTTTTCTGTCTTTGTCTCTCTGTCTGCCACATACACACATTTTCTTATGCAGTTAAAGACACCCAGAGGTAGGCACACACGGTCCCTCTCTTTCCTTTAGCAGAAGAATTGTTCAAAAGTTTTCTAGGGGAAAAAGGTGAGAAAGAAAAAGAGCAAGACAGAAAGAGAAAAAATGAGGAGAGAGACAGACAGACAGACAGACAAAGACAGAGAGACAGACAGAGACAGAGAGAGAAGAGAGGGGAGAGAGAGAGAGAGACAGAGAGAGAGAGAGAGAGACAGAGAGAGAGAGAGAGAGAGAGAGAGAGAGAGA
>NW_027187280.1:2929081-2954490 GCF_028583685.1 Petaurus breviceps papuanus | reverse complement strand
AGAGAGAGAGAGACAGAGAGACAGAGAGAGAGAGACAGAGAGAGAGACAGAGAGAGACAGAGAGAAGAGAGGGGAGAGAGAGAGAGAGAGAGAAGAGAGAGAGAGAATGTCACCCTCTAGAGGATGCAGTCTAAATGAGATGTGATCTCAAATAGAGTCAATAAAGAACTAAAGAAGCAAAAAAGGGGGCCGGGGGGGATAAAGAGGAGAGAGAAGGGTCCAAGGAAAAGGGAAATACTATGGAGTGAGACTTATAATCAGACTCTATCCCTTTCCCCACTCTCCATGGACCCAACTGTGGGATCCTAGCCAAGGACTTTGGCCCAGACTAACAACCATGGCCTGCCTACAGCTGCTGGACTCAGTTAGAATCCCCAAGTCCTGACCACAGATGCCTTGGAGCTGAGCTGTAACTGGTGCTTGAAGAAAAGTGATTTGAACCCTGAATTCTATGTTAGGGGTTTATTGATTTATTTGTTTTGTCCTGTTGGATACTAGGAGTGGCCATTCTAGTCTCTCCTCAAAATTAATCAGATAATCCATTATCCTCCCTGTAACTCCTTCTCAAGCTTACTCAACCATAATATTAACCCCCATTGTGAGAAGGTAGGGATGGGGCAGCATAGGCTTTTTCTGGACTATGACCATGGTATGGAGGCTTAGATCAGCAGGACTCAGGGTTGAACCTGACCCAATAGGGATGTGGAGCTTCTGTTTCTGATGAGGTAAGTAAGGCATAGGCTGGGCGGGCCCAGCTGGGCCTTGCTAGCCTGCAAATACTTGGCCCTGCTCTCTGCCAACTTTGTGTCCTCCAGATAGCAGCATAGTAAAAAAAATCCTACAAAAGGAAACAGATTCAGAGGCTGAAGGTGATGTGGACAAAAACATGCTGAATTCAAATTGCAGCTCTGCTGCTTTATGTCAACCTTGAGAAAGCCACCCTCTGGACTTCAGTTTCCTAATCTATAAAATAAGTAGGTTGAATTATACAGCCTTCAAGATTCTTCACTGACTCTAAATCCTATGGTTCAAAAGTGTCTTGGTGTTTATGATGATTTTAAAACCCATTCCTGAGATTCTTGGCATAAGGAGCTTCCCAGTGAGGAAATCCCCTCTACCAATGCTGATTATTAAATGCTCAGTAAACTCTTAGAGAGTTCCCTGGGTCTATGAGAGGTTAAATAATTTATGTAGGGTCACACAGCCAGTCTGGAACAGAGGCAAGATTTGAACTTAGATCTTCCTGATTCTAAGGCCAACTCTTTATCCACTGTACCATATTGCTTCTTATTTATAATATCATTAATAATAATAATAATTGATATTTTTATAGTAAGGTCTGTGCATTTCATACTCATCATAGCCCTGTTGAACAGGTAGAGCAAAGTTACAAAAATTGACAAACTTTCTCTTTTCAGGTGCCCTACTCCCCAATACCTAGAGGCCTCCACCCATGTCTGATCTCCTCCCCCCCAATCCCCACAATGATATCCCAAGCTCAGGGCCTTTCTTTTCTCCCCCCATCAAAACATCCCCTCCTACGTCTCCCAACGTAATCTGATCAACTCTTAGGATCATCTCTGCTTATGTGTTCATGGCTGATCAGAGCTCATATGCCCTGGTGACATTAGTGCATCTTAATGGAGTTCTCTAATGCCCTGCATCAGCAGAGTAGGTACAGGGTATTCTGCACACAATAAGTACTTTTTTAAAAAAATTTGTTAAATGAAAGGCAGCATGAGAGAACAGAAAGGGGCCTTAGATTTGGAGTCAGAGGACTGGGTTCCAATCCTTGCTCTGCTTCTCCCTCTCTATGTGGTTGTGGGTCAATCATTTAATTTCCCTGAACTTCACTGGATACTAAGATCCCTTGAGACTCTAAAACCTATGATCTTCTGAATTGGAGTGAATATGGAAATTCACACTGTGTGGCAGTATGAGGGAATATTTGGAAGAAAGAGCTTGGTTTCCATAAAAGTGATCCATCCTATACAATAATTTGAGAAAGTAATTGGGAATTATGCAAATAGTGACTAAAATTTTTGTCTTTGAACCAGACACTATTGCTGGTTTTATACCCCCAAGAGAACCATCAATAAGAAAAAAGTCCTTATATATTCAAAAATGTTTATAGCAGTACTTTTGTGATAGCTAAGAATTTAAAACAAAGTAGAGGTCCATCACTTGTGGAATGGTTAAACATATTGTGATAAGTGAATGTAATGGAATATTTCTATGCTGTAAGAAATGGTATGTGTGATGAATATAGAGAAGCATGAAAAGATCTATATGAACTGATACAAAGTAAAGTAAGCAGAGTCAAGAAAACAAATATTCACATTAACTATAATGATGTATGGAAAGAACAACCACACACCAAAAAATTCAAAAGGAAATGTAACAAAATTATAAAGATCAAGTATGACTCAAATGAAGAGAGAGGAAAGAGTATCCCCACCTGCCTCTTTGTGGAGATGGGAAGTCCACACACTGCACATGTTTTTGGACTTTTCCAGTGAATGGATCAATTTTGCTGACTTTTTTTTTTCCTCTCTAAAAAAATATTTGTGGACAGAGCCAAGATGGCGGAGTAGAAGCACGACCTTCCCCTGGCTCCAGCTTACACCTTCCCCAATCCATGTAAAAAGGGAACTCTAAACAAACTTTGGAGCAGCAGAACCCACAAAATGACACAGAGAAACTAACCTCCCTCTGAGGACAGCTGGGCAGGCCAGCAGGAATCCAGCAAAGCACTCTGGGAGCGGAGCCCAGTCCCACACTGAGGCTTTAGCCCCAGGGCGGGCCTGACCAGCCTCCGGCCAGAGAGACTCCAGATCAGCAGCAGCTGTGGCTGTTTCCAGATTTATCAACACATAGATGCAAAGGACAAAGTGAGAGATCACTGCAGTCTGGACTTTGGGACCAGTAAATGGGAGTGTGTGGCTATTATCCCCAGGGCAAGAAGCTGCTGAGAGGCCTGCACAGCCAGCCAGTGCCATGTGGCAGCTTCAGCTCCTGGCTTGCAGAGTGTACAGGGACCAAGGGACCAGTCTGACAGGTAATCGCTCTTGCTTTAACCTGCTTGGATCTGGATTGCAGTCTAGGTTGGAGGTCCTGGGGTATGTGTCCAGCTTGCCAGAGAGTGTGGAGACCTCAGAGAGGGCACCCATCTAATACCTCCGGCAGCTGAGAAAACCCTAGCATTTGGGACAAAAGCTCCCCTGTCTGGTGGCAGAGTCCTACTGTGGCAAAAAAGCCCAAAAGTCAAGTAATTGAGTGGCAAAATGAGCAGGCAAAGGAAACAAAGCAGACAGAAGATTCCAACATTACACTCCTATTTTGGGGACAAAAAGGAGCAAAGCAAGGAACAGGAGGAAAACAGTGAAGTCAGAACTGCACCAAAAGCTTCAAAGGAAAATACAAGCTGTTTACTGGCCATAGAGGATCTTAAGAAGCAGATAAGAGAAGTGGAGGAAAAATTGGTAAGAGAAATGAGAACAATGCAAGAAAATTATGAAATGAGAGTCAACAGCCTGACTGAGGAAAATAATATCTTAAAAAACAGACTGACTCAAATGGCAAAGGAGGCTCAAAAAGGCAATGAGGAGAAGAATGCCTTAAAAAGCCAAATTTGCCAGATGGAAAAAGAATGTCAAAAGCTCAATGAGGAGAATCATTGCTTCAGAATTAGATTGGAGCAAATGGAAGCTAATGACTTTATGAGAAATCAAGATGCTGTTAAACAGATCCAAACAAATGAAAGAATAGAAGGCAATGTGAAATATCTCATGGGGAAAAACCACTGACCTGGAAAATAGATCCAGGAGAGATAATTTAAAAATTATTGGACTACCTGAAAGCCATGACCAAAGTAAGAACCTAGAAATCATCCTCCAAGAAGTTCTCAAAGAAAATTGCCCTGATGTTTTAGTACCAGAGGACAAAATAGAGGTTTAAAGAATTCACCGATCACCTCCTGAAAAAGATCCCAAAAAGAAAACTCCTAGGAATATTATAGCCAGGTTCTAGAATTCCCAGATTAATGAGACAATATTACAAGCAGCCAGGAAGAAATAATTTGAATATTGTAGAAACACAATCAGGATAACCCAGGATCTGGAAGCTTCTACACTGAGGGATCGAAGGGCTTGGAATATGATATTCCAGAGGGCAAAGGAGCTGGGATTAAAACCAAGAGTCACCTACCCAGAAAAACTGAGTATCATGTTTCAGGGGAAAATATGGTCATTCAGTGGAATAGAGGACTTTCAAGCATTCTTGCTGAAAAAACCAGAGGTGAATAGAAAATTTGACATTCAGATACAAGAAGCAAGAGAAGCATGAGAAGGTAAACAGGGAAAAGAAATCACAAGGAACTTATCAAAGTTTAACTATTAACATTCCTACATGGAAAAACAATATTGTAACTTATGAAACTTTTCTCAGTAGTTGAAGGGATTAGAAATATATACATATGTCTACATACAAGGGTATATGAGCATATGAATACATATGTGAATGTGTGTATATATGTTTACAGGTATACATAGATAGAGGGCACAGGTCCAATTTAACAGGAAGGGATGATACTTATAAGGTGAAATTAAGAGGTGAGGAATATGAGAGGAGATGGGGAGAGACAGATTGGAGTAAACTATCTCATACAGAAGAGGCAAGAGAAAATGGTTACAATGGAGGAGAAGAATAGGAAGGCAAAAGGGAATGGGTCAACCTTATTCCCATTGAATCTGGCTTGAGGAGGGAGTGAAATACACACTTAATAGGGTATCTCACCCTACAGGAGAGTAGTGGGGGAAGGAAATGAGAGGGGGGATGATGGAAGGGAGGGCAAGCTGAGGGGAAGGGAAGTTGGAAGCACCAACTTTTGAAAAGGGACGGTATCAAAGTAGAGAATAGAACAAGTTGGAGGTGGGATAGGAGGGAGGGAAATATAGTCAGTCTTTTACAATATATCTACTATGTTATTGTTTTGCATTAGCCACATATGTACAACCTATACTGAACTGCTTATCTTCCCAGTAAGGGTGGGTGACAAGGAAGGAAGGGAATGAATCTGGAACTGAAAGTTTTAAAATGAAATATTCAAATATGTATGTGTATATATATATGTGTGTTTGTGTGTGTGTATGTATATATATATATATATACTATTATTAATACCATCTTACATTTAATTGGTAAATAAGATTTACAGGCACTGAGGCATAGAGGTCCACTGGAAAAGTCAAAAGGGGTGTGGGAGAAAATATAGGAGAGAGCAGATTGGAGGAGGGGATATCCTGTGGGACAGCTATTTTGGGGTGGTGTGTAGGGGAAAAACGGGGAGAAAATTTGTAACTCAAAATCTGGTGGAAACGAATGCTGTAAATCAAAAGTTAATAAAGCATTAAAAAATTTTTAAAAATATTTGTGACATTGCATGACTCTCTGGAAAGGGGAGAGAAAGAACACTTGGGATAACGATGGTGTTGTAAGAAAAAGAAAGCAATAAAAACTTTTTTTTAATTATCCATCCCCCAGATCCACAAGAAAACTACTCCATTGAGGCTTACTAATCTCTTAAAATGTCTGGTCAGGATGGTCTGAACTCATTAGAATAAAGACTCTTGTTCTAAACATTTTCACACTAAACAACTCCTCTTTAAACAGAGAGACACTCTGACACAGGTGTACCTCACTTTATGGAATTAATATTTCTGCAAAGCAAATTTCTCTAGGTAGAAGTCTATTATATGAGTGACTTTCATTATGAAGCTGTGTTGCTATGAAAAAAATATTTTGATCTAAAGAAATAATTAATTCCTAACTATGAATGTAGCAAATATTTTTAATAATCATTCATTCATTGAACTAACTTTTGAGTCCCTGTTCTATGAATCAAAAGAAGGAAGCAAGGGAGTGATGAATGGAGGGAGGGAAGGAAGAAGAAAAGGAAGGAAGGAAGAAAAGAAAATATTTATCTAATGTTCCAGGCACTGTGCTAGGTGCTAAGGATATATATATAATGATGAAGTAGCACCTTCATTGGAGGGGCTGAAATTTAAATGGAGAAAACAATACACATGAGAGTGATAGCCAAGGAAAGAAGCTTTGGTCTAGGAAATTACAGATATTATGAGTGGAGTCATAGGGCAATTTTCTACCATGCACTTTCCCTTATGCTGGAAGTCATTAGGATACATATCCAACACAATCCAACAAGCATTTATTAAAAGTCAACTGTGTGCAAGACACTATGCTTACCACTGACGATACCAAAAACAAGAAAGAAAGAAAAAAGCCCAAAAGATCATAGTATACAGTGATAGCAATATTGTTTCAAGAACAAATTTGAATGAAAATGTCATTTTGACTATTATAAATAACCAAATTAACTACAAAGAACTTATGAAGGAAGATGCTATCTGTATCCAGAGAAAGAACTGATAAATAGAAGTATGTATAGAATAATTTTACATATATGTATATGCATATTTGTGTCTAATGGTAGTCATCTCTAGGATGAGGGGTGGGAAAAGAAAAAAGGGGGAAAAAGTTACATGATAACTTCATTATATATTTAAAAGGAATATCAAGTTGTACATAATAGATTTGTAGTTTTGTGTACCATCTTTTTTCATTCTCATATGATATAGAAATGCTTGTTTTATTTCATAAATTAAAAAACAAATAAATAAAAATTTTAAAAGAACACTTCCTGCCCTCAAGAAGTTTATATTATACTGGTAAACGCAATATACAAACAGATAAGTATTTATCTGATCATCTGAAAGGAAACAGAGAGAACAACTAAGGGGATCATGAAAGATAAACTGTAAGGGTTGAATCTTGAACTGAGCCTTGAGGAGAGAGTGCGTTCTAAGCAGAGGCACATGGAGGCAGGCCATGGGGCACTATGCTTAAGAAACAAAGAAGTCACTATGTCATTTGTGGACAACTAGTTTCAGCATAACCTAGTTCAAACCCAGTGCTTTCTAACTCTCTATTCCAGCTGCTATCCAGTGTGGGCCGTACTAAGTAGGATTGTCATAAAATATCTTTCTCTAAAAAGCTGATACAATCCAGCCTCCCCCCGGCCCCATAGAAGGAACTAGGATATTGCAGGCCCCCGTTAGCAGCCCAAACCAAGGACTTTGGCTAGGCCACAGCCCTTCAAAGGCCAAGCCCAGCTCCGAGTCACTTCTCTGCATCTCCCGACATTCAGGGAAATGCCTATGCTGGGAGCCAGCAGGTGCCTCCGAAATGCCAAATGTAATTAAAAACATCATTTTCATTTATGATTTCTGGTCTGCATGGCAAGGAGAGCTGCTTTTCTGGAATAAGTTACCCCCGCGCTTGCAGATGTCTTCAGAGGCTCATAATCTAAAACTGCTCCCCGAGACCCTGGCTTTCCAGGGGCCGCTCATCCGCGCAGGGAGCTTCATTCTTTGTGGGCACAGATGGGCTTCTGCATGTGTAAGTGCGCTGCTGACACAGCACGAAACTCCAGGAATCCCAGCATTCCCTCCTCTCCCTCCTGGTAGAGTCTTCATCTTAGAAGAGCTCAAAGCACTAATGGTGATTGATTCAGGCTCACACTCACAAAGACATGTGGGGTAACCTAAGGCTCTTAGGATCTCTAGAGGGTCACATCAGCTGGAGCAATTCCCCTGTTTTACAGCTAAGGAGACTGAGGTAGGAAGGTTCTTGCCTGAGGGCACATAAGGCCACAAAGGAGCAGAGTCAGGATTTTAACCCAGTACCTCATACTTCAAATTCAGTGTTGCTTTCACCACACCGCAATGTGGCTAAAGGCCAAACAGTAAATATCCTGTTATTAATCAAACAGGAAAAAAAATCCCCAAGCATTCCTGGGGTTAAATAAGGCATTGTTGCCACAACTGAGGTATATTAAAGATACCATCCATAAGAAAGAATAATAATTCAAATTTCTGCCATTCTTTAAAGTCTATAAAGCATTTTCCTTCCAAAATCTTTATGAATAGGTAGTGTGCTGTGCTCCCATTTTATAGATGAGGAAATAGAGGATCAGTAAGGTTAAATGAGCCCAAAGGTTCCCTACCTCTGAACCCATGGATCTTTCTACCATAACAAACTATCTTCAGGAGCTCAGTAATAAACTTGACTGAACTGATATTTATAAACCTAAAATACTTACTAATTGTGTGACCCTGGGCAAGTCATTTAACTATTTTGCCTCAGTTCCTCATCTGTAAAATGAACTGTGGAAGGAAATGGCAAACCACTCACTCCAGTATCTTTGTCAAGAAAACCCCAAATGGGGTATGAAGAGTTGGACATATCTGAAAAATGACACAGCAAGAATAGACTTCAAGTATGTAGGTCTCTTTATAAGTAAGACATGTCCTCTCATAATACATTTCAGTTTTTTGTGTTCAGGTACTTATAAGTCTACAGTGGCTAGGCATTCAATGCTCTCCTCTTTGCCAACAAGATAAATAGCCTCTCTCTTGATCTCATTGCCTTGAAAAAAGATTTCTTCTGAGTCCTAGCCCCACTAATGGTCACACCAGAGAAGAAGCATTATAGACTCAAATAATTATGTTTCTATGTAAATTTAAGTTTTCAAAGTGAATTGTTGATTTAAACCACAAGATCTGCCTAGATCCAGGCCATTTGTACATGAAAATAAATTTTTATCTCACAAACAGGCTTGATTTTCACAAACTGTGATCTGCTATTTATCATGAAGGAAAAAAAAAACTTTAAGTCTCAAATAAGTAACCTTAACAACAGATGTATAAATAGAACCATAATTCATGAATTTGTTTATGTTCCTTTTTATGATCATAGAATATATTTAGTCTTTAGTAAGATCACCTATGTTCTAATCAGATGAAATATCACAATTCTATCCCCTCCATAAATGCTATTCAAGCCTATCTATCACCATAGAATGTTGATCTTAGAGTCAGAAGGTCTATGTTTGAGTTTCAATTCTGGCATTTAGTAGCTGTATAATCCTGGGTAAGTCACTTAGCCTCAATGAGCCTCAATTTTCTCAACTGTAATATGGAGATATAACACTTGAATGATCAGTTCACAGGATTGTGTTGAGGAAAGTAATTGGAAAAATTTTAAATGCTATGAAATATTAGGTTATCATTATTACTATAACTACAAAATGGCGTGATTGGCTGGAAGGGGAAAGAGTCTTGACTTCTGGGGAAAATAAAAACCATCATCTTCTGGCAAATCCTTACACTCCATACTCTCCATCCATGGATGGGGCTGAGCAAATTGAATCTTGTGAGGAGCATGGCATATTTAGTAAAGCTGAGAAAGAACAGGATTTCAGACTCAGAAGATTCAGATTTCAGCATCAGCTCTACTACTTAGTATCTGTATAGCCTTATTCAAGTATTTACCTCTCCACCTTCATTTCTCTCTTTTAAAAAAAAATGGTGTTGGGGCAGCTAGGTGATGCAGTGAATAGAACACAGACCCTGAAGTCAGGAGAACCTGAGTTCAAATCCGGCCTCAGACACTTAACACAAGACTAGCCATGCTACCTTGGGCAAGTCATTTAACCCCAATTGTCCTCCAAAAAGGAAAAAAAAATTTTTTAATGTTGTTGTTTTTTTCTTTTGACCCATAATGAAAAAGCATTTATTAAGTACTTCCTATGTGCCAATTCCTGTGCTAAAGATTGGGAACTACCAGAGAAGGAAATTCTCTCCCCCATCACAGATTGGCAACTTCTCTACAGCTTACAGTCTAAAGGAGTCACCTGGTGCCCTTAGGTTGAATGATTTGCCCAGGCACACACAGATAGTATGTATCAGAAAGTAGAACACAAACCTGTTTTCTTGACTTTGAGTCAGTTTTCTGAGCCAAGCTGCCTCTCTAAAGAGTTGGACTAGATGGTCGTAAGAGCCTTTCCAATTCTAGATATTGTCATCCTAATGCTTTTGTCTCTGGGATTGTAACAGCAATGCTACTTGCAGCTGCTACAGGGGTGTAAGACCTATAACACCAGCACACAGGAGGGCTGCTAGCACAGGTCCTTTAATTTGCTTTTCTAAAGGAAAGCAACTCAAAAGGGGTCAACAATCTTACTTTAATCAAACATATATATCATTTACTTAGTTCAGGTGAAAAAGTCAGTACCATTATTATTTCAGAGAAATAATAGCATAAAGACCAACAGACAGGGCTTCTAACTGTCTGACCAAATAATTCAACACAGATCAACAGACAGATACAACTGTCTGCCCATTATATACATATATAGTTACCAGAGAGAGAAGCACCAATTTTTTTTTAGTTTTTTAAAGTCGGGGGTTCTGTAAGGGCTACTCAGAGTCTCATCTGGCTACTCAAACACTCTTCCCACGAGTAAGCCCCAAAGCAAAATGCTAACCTCAGAGTATATATACACTTCTTCAGGGTCAGTGGACATCACAACCCTCATGGCTTGCTGCCTAATTACAAAGTAACAAAAGGCGTGAGTCTTCCTGGAAAAAAAAAAAAAAACCTTCCCTAATCAAGCTTCTCCTGTTGGGCTTCATGTGAGGCCTATTAATGGGCAGGGAAGATCTTCAACTCCCATTAACATTACAGGGGTCCTGGTAAAGGAGGCCTCAAACATGGCCATGCCTTCAGGATACCCTACTTTGGCAATTGTGAACCTGAGATCCATGTGCTATTTTTTGTTTGTTTGTTTTGGGAGGTTTTTTTCTTACATATTTTGACACCTGGATTTCAGTAGAATTGTTTTCCTTTGTAATCCTTTGTGCTTGATTTTATTCATTTAAAAATATTATTCTGAGAAAAGGCCCATAAGCTTCCTAGGACAACCAAAGGGGTTTAGGACACCAAAGAGGTTAAGAATCTCAATTCTGAAGGATCAATTCCATTCAATTCAACAAACACCTACTATGTTTAGAGTTTTATTCAGGAGCTGGAGGAGACACAAAGTTTAGATATGCCTTGCACAGCAGAAACCAATAAAAAAAGTAAATGAGGTGGGCAAATTCTTCCTATGCTGTTCCTTATGGTGTCTCATGACTTTATACCCGCCATTCTCCATTGCCTGGAATTCCTTCCCTCTTCGTCTCCACCCCCAAAGCATCCATGTCTTCCTTTAAGACACAGCACAAGCACCACCTTCTACAAAAACCATTCCTGACTCCCTTCCTGATAGTTTCCATCTTCCATGACAACCTTGTATTTATTTTTTATTTATTCTCTCTATATTTATTACACTTCTATAAGGGAGATGGTTCTTCTCCCTGTCTCAATTGGCATGGTCACAGAAGGGCCAGAATATAATAAGTATTAGATTTATTCTAAAAGATGCTTCTAAGCCCTGATCCCTTTAGAAAATATGAAAATCTCTCTGATTAGGTCAAAGAAGGAAGAAAGCAAATGCTCATAAACATCTGTTTTCTCCTGGACACAACCTTTATAAATATTATCTCATCTGGTCTTCACAACAATCCTAGAAGGGAGATGCTGTTATTGTCTCCATTTTACAGATGAGGAAATTGAGACAGAGAGAGGTGACATGATGTGCCCAGGGTCACACAGAGACTGGATCTGAACTCAGGTTTCCTGACTCCAGGCCTGGCATTCTATACACTTTGCCATCTAGCTGCCTCAAGAAGGGAATAGTGACATTGGCTGAAGCCCAGAGATAATAGAGCAAACAGACAGGCAGTCTCTGACTTCAGAGTCACAACTGAAGATACACATGGATACAGACACGGGAGTAATGAAGCAGCTTTAAGAAGTGAGATCTCTGGCAAACAGTAGTAAAAGGGGAGGAGAGGAGCAGAGTCTAGGATCCAGCTGAGCAAAACTCCAAGTAGAGATTCTGCACCAAGGAGAGTCATATGAAGACCTCTGCCTCCAAAAAAGGGAGGAAGAGCACTTTCAGGCCCTTTAGTTCTACAAGTTTTGAGTTGCTTTGGCCAAATATGAATCCTACATAATGTGTCTTATTATCACTATATTCTGTTGGAAGTTTGAACCCACTATTCCTATGAACAGTGGATATATTTACAGGAGAGTGAGCTCCAGGTTTGTGGGAGGTATGTTTTGAAACTACTGCTCTCTCCATTCAAATGAATAATGACCTTTGCTAAGAGATAATTGTGTCTACTGGATGATCATAAATAGGAAACATACCAGTAGGGGGCTCATGAGCTACAGTAGTAGCGATACAGACACATAGAGTTACCTCCTCCTCCTCCTACTACTACTAGCATTCCTACTGCTACTACTACTAACAACAACAATGATAATAATAACTAACATTTTTATAGAGCCTACTATGTGCCAAGAAATCTGCTAAGAGTTTTACAATTATTATCTCAGTTAAGATCACAGATTGGAGAGGTCACCTACATGGGGTGCTATAATTATATTTGTTTATGTTGTCTTGATCAATAAACTATGAGTAACTTGAAATCAAGTATTCTTTCATTTTTTGCATCTGTATCCTCAGCATCTGGCACAGGGCCTGGCCCGGAGTAGTCATTTAATAGATACTTGTTGATGCATTGAACTACCTTAGCATAATACTGAAAATAAAATTTGCCTCAATAATGAAAAAGAGAATTGGCTTTCTGCTTTAGAAGAAAACATAATGATCCTGAAGGCTTATAGTTAGTTTAAACCATAGATTAATCACAATTTTTAACATTTTGTGGGATTTATATATCAAAAGTGATGGTAGATCATTCAAAACCATCTTTAAATGTCATATCACAAGTTTTTTTCTTCCACCTCCTCACAACATGATGGTGACCCTGGGCTCTCAAAGACTATGCCCATGATCCACAAGTTTGGGCAGGGCCTCTCAGATCAGAAAGGCTTTAAGTACAGTCCCAGTGATGCACTGAGTGCCTATTGGTAGAAGACCAACCCAACTGAGCGTAGAGAGACTCATCACCAAGTCTGTCACAGTGTGATGGAATTTTTGGTCACTCCAAATCTCAAAATTCCATTGACTTAAACTTGGTCTGTGTTCCACAGACACAGTATATGCACATAGATAAAATCTCAGCCATTTGTTTTTGTATATGTGGATTCACATCTAAATTTAATGCAGAATTCCAATTGTATGGTCAAGCTTCACAGCTGCCAGGAAATAACAGGCAGCTATTGGGAGTAGGAGCTATGGGGCATTTGCCAAGGTTGCCCAGTTTCAGTCCTGACACTAGCAGACTTGTAGGGTTGAGAAAGTTGTGATCCTGGAAGCTGGGCTCTTTTTTTTTTAACACTTTACAGTCTGGGAGCTGTCTAGCTTTCTATACTTCGTTAATTTTAGGTAACATAGTGGAAAGAACACTGGACCTGGAGTCAGGAAGACCTGAATTCAAATCTGGCCTCACATACTTACTAGCTGTGTGACCCTGGTCAAGTCACTTAATCTCTGTTTGTTTCAATTTCCTTAACACTAAAATGGAGATAATAACAGCACCTACCTTCCAGGGTAACTGAGAATCAAATGAGATAGTATTTGTAAAGCACTTAGCACACAGCACCTGGCACATATGTAAATGCCACCCATTCCTTCCCCATAATTATTTTACAGTTGTGTGTAAATTACTTGGGACTAGCAATCATTTTCATATGGCTTCACTTTGTGACAGCAATAACCATTTGTGTGGGCTTCCACTAACAAGAAGCTGATTCAGAACATCTGTTGATCAGGAATAACCAGATAGAATTGTAGACTCACCTTTATTAGTTCTCTGTCATCTGAGTGTTGGATTTCTTGATGTACACAGGTGTTCAATGGCTCTTTTATTGTGTTTTTAATTCTGTGGTTTTAAAGTATGGATATTACTCCAGGGAAGGAGCTGTTGCTAAGATAAAGCCTAATTAATCCTCAAAAACAAGCAAAGACTTTCACAGAGACCTGGCAACTAGAGATGCTGTTAGTGATTCCTCCACAGTGTGATATAGGCTTCTTGAAGTTGTAAGAACAGCAGGAAGACCAGTTTAAAAAAAGAAAAACTGCTAGCAACTTCTACGAAAAACATTTTCTTATCATGGCTGAGACAATTACAAAGACCATAAAAAATGGAGATTGGGAAAAAGTCATTTTTACTGGTAAAATTCACTTTTTCATTCATTATATCAAAATCATGGTCAGAAGTCCAGAGGAGCATCTGACCATATTCATAAAACTGTAAAACAGTCACTCAAAAGTGTTTAGGGTTTTTTTTAGGGGTTTTTTTGTTTGTTTTTTGGAAGGTGGAGGGGAGGGCAATTGGGATTAAGTGACTTGCCCAAGGTCACATGGCTAGGTTTTGTGTGTGTGTGTGTGTGTGTGTGTGTGTGTGTGAAGTGTCTGAGGCCAGATCTGAACCCAGGTCCTCCTGACTCCAGGGCCAGTGCTCTACTCACTGTGCCAACTAGCTGCCCCTGTTTTGGGGTTTTTTTTTAATTTCCATTGTACCCTAAAGAGTGGTCTCTGTTGAGGAAGGTATCAGCTCTAATAAATATCTTGATAGAATGAAAAGCAGAATTGTTTTGGAATCATAGAAATTCCCAAATAGAAATGTAATACTACAAGATCTTGCACTGTGTCACACATTATAAAATGGTTAAGGAATGTATGCAAAGGATAGAGATAACCATAATTCAGTGGCCCAAAAAATGGTCTGACTTACACCTCCACTGAAAAATCTATGAATTATTATCAAAACTAAACTTGGAAAAGTAAACTGTTCACCAAAAGTACATTTAACATCCAATATGACAAATGTTATTTCATGATGAATAATTAAAGAATGTGCATCATAATCTTGTGAATTCAATGTCAAATTGTGTTAAGCAAGTGATAGTGACAAAAAGGAAATAATAAATCTGAAAATTTTTTTAAAGATGAAAAATATTGTTAGGTTTAAAATTAGCTATTTTACCCCAAGTAATTTTTATGCCACCTTATATTATTTCCCTTCATTTTCTCAATGTTCTAGTTAAACATACTTAACTATTATTTCCCCAATTATGCTATCTCCCACCACCATGACTTTGTACAATCTGTTTCCCACAAATACAATGTATTCCTCTTCCCCTGAGAACCATTAGATCTCTTCAAGTCTCAGTTCAGGTATCATAACTTCTGGGAAGCCTTTCATACTTCATTATCATTGTTCATTCTCTCTGCCTTTTCAAATTCTCTCACACTTACTTAGCTCTGTACATGTTGTATTCCCCCGTAGAATGTAAGCCCCCTGAGGACAATTTTGCATTTGTTTCCTTAGGGCCAAGAAGTAGTGACACATAATATACAGAGGGCTCTACTTAAAGCACCTGATAGGCATGGCGGCATACACTTGTAACCCCTGCTACTGGGAAGGCTGAGGCTGGTGGATCTCTTGAGCTCAGGACTTCTGGACTATAGTGGGCTAAAGACAACAGGTTTCCATATTATGAACCAATTATGGTGAAGCCTCTGGAGTGGAAGAGTACAAGTCTACCTAAGGAGGGATGAATTGATCCAGGCTGGAAACAGAGCAGGTCAAAGTTCCCATGCCAATCAATAGCGGGATTGACCCATGAGTAGCAGCTATATTTCTAGCCTGAGAAAAATAGGAAGACCAAGTCTTTTTTAATTTTATTTATTTATTTTTAATTTATGAAATAAAATGAGCATTTCTATAACGTAGAATTTTTTAAAAGTCTATAGCACATGAAACTGCAAATCTAGTATGTACAACTTGCTATTCATTTTAAATATATAATAAAGTTATCATATAAATTTCTTCTTTTTTTTCTTCTTCCCCTCCTCACCCCAAGGATGGCTATTATTAGATACAAATTTGGAAATGTGTATACATATATATTTATATGTGTGTATACATATATATTTATATGTGTGTATACATATATATTTATATGTGTGTACATATATTTATATATGTGTATACATATATTTATGTGTGTATACATATATATTTATATGTGTATGTGCCTATATATTTATATATATATATATAAAATCATTCTATATATACTTCTACTTATCAATTTTTTCTCTGTATGTAGACAGTGTCTTCCTTCATAAGTCCTTTGTAGTTAATTTGGGTATTTATAAGTCTTTTAAAAAAACCTGGATTCACATCCTCCCTCCAACACTTATCAGCTGTGTGACATTGGACAATTCACTTAACCCCTCCAGGCTTCTTGAGAGGCCTACCTACTACACCATAGACAGGTTGCAACATGTACTAGTAGAGGAAGTTCCCATGAAGGAGTTATCTACCTCCAGGTATTTACATCTCTACAATGCCTTACATATTACAAGATTGTAGTAAGTTTTGGTTGAATGAGAGAACTTCCTCCTGCAAAAAAAAAAGGAATTTTAAAATGAAAATGCCCAAGAAAGCACAAGTATGCACAGCCCTAACTGGATGCTTGCTCTTGCTCACTACCCAGCTCAGTATTGCATGGAGGTACAATGAAGGCTTTATCTGGGAACCCAGAGGCCCACCAATGCCTCCTCAGGCTTTCCCTTCAACAGCATCATTCTGACATTTTAAAGAGCACTTCAGCATTTTGATGCAGCGAATATCTTTTTTATACTTTTTTCCTCCAGCTCACATCATTGAATAAATCAGAAGCCCCCTTTTTCTGCTGAATGTTGCATTTCCTGGCAACCTTCAGGGTCAAGAGAAGAGGAAAGAAAGAAGAGCATCAAATTATAAATAAATAAATAGATAGATGATGGATGGATGGATGGATGGATGGATGGATGGATAGATGGGTGAATGAATAAATAAATGAATGAATAAAGAGATTAAAAAGTAAACCATCTAATAGGAAGTTCCTAGGAACTTCCTATTAGATGGTTTACTTTAAAATGTCAGATGCCATGTAAAGGGGAAGATCTTTCCCAAAACAATGGTGGCTGCTTCCAGGAGCCTTCCTATGGAACCGACTAGTTTCTTGGCGATCACTTAGCACAACCATCTTGTTTTAGAGACACAGGCTGACTAGGGGACTTATGCAAGCCTACATTCTCTGTCATTGGCCGAGTTAGGTCTCAAACCCAGGTCTTCAGACCCCAAATCCTGTGCTTATTCCATTGCACGACACTGTTTCCCATTGGTTGTAGAAATGCCATGAATCTACATAGGGTCTCCATGCCAGGGAAGGAAAAGGAGAGCCCCAGAAGGAACTGAACCAAGGTACCTGGACAAAGGTGATAGTTACGGAGCCAGACCGACATCAGAAAATCCATTTGGTGTCAAGGAAAGAACTTTGACATCGTGAGCAAGAAATCTGGGTTCAAATACTGGTCCTGACACTTACTAGTTGTGACTATAACAAAGTTCCTTAATCTTTCTAAAGTTGTCTCAGCTCTAAAATGGGGATAATAATCTTTCCACTACCTGCTTTAGTGGGTGGTTTTGGAGCAGGAACTCTGGCAAACATAGAGTGCTAGAGGAATAGGAGTTGACTGGTCACTAGAAAATTCAGTTGTTTTCCAAGAACACCTTCAGAGCTCGACCCCCAAGAACAATGGAATGTGACCTCTCCTGCTCCTATGCCAAGGGGGAGATAGTGGGAATCCTCAATTGTGGTAGATATTTTTCAATAAATTGATCACCTTTACTGATTTTTCCACTTTTACCTCTTTTTCTTTTAAAAATTTTTTCACAAAAAAAATGGTTCTCTGAAAGGAGATATGGGGAAAATTCAGGTGATACAAAAACAAAATGGGACATCTAAGTGTTACAGCAGATAAAGCACTAGGCCTGGAGTCAGGAAGACCTGAGTTCAAATTGAGTCTCAGATACTTACTAGCTGTGTGACCCTGGGTACATCATTTAACCCTGTTTGTATCAGTTTCCTCATCTGTAAAAATGAGCTAGAAGCAGAAATAGAAAACCACTCTAGTATCTTTGCCAAGAAAACCCCAGATGAGGTCACAGAGAATCGGATACGACTGAATAACAATTGAGGTCCCTTATAGCACCACTCTACAAGGCTACAGACCAGTGAGCTTCCACCTTTGAGACCATAACCACAGATTGCACCATAAACTCTGGCCAAACCTCCTCAGTAACGCGGGGAACTGGGCAAGAATGGAGATGAATCAGGGCATTTCCTAACCACTGGGGAGAAAAACTAGAAGCCTATGGCCTGCTGAAGGCAGCACAGAATCCTCATCTTTATATGGGAGGAAGAGCCCCTCACAGCTATGTAAGGGACTTCATTGTAAGGGAGGTAAGTAGTTCCCCCTTCCTCCAGTCTACCAGACCTTCCACCCCTCTGCCATGTCCACAGTTCTGTACAAAACCCCAGAAGCAATAAGTTCCCGTTGGAAATGTCTGCGTTAAATAAAACATCTTTATTGGGAGAAAAATATTTTGCCAGCGCCAAAGACTTCAAGGAGTCCATAAAAGCTTAAATGCAAGGAATTATACATGCCACGTACAGTTATCTCTCTAGTGTTTTTGTTCTCGAGGCCCCCTGTTCTCAATGTGTAGTCAAGCGATCCACGGCTCCAACATCCTTTCTGGGGGGTCTACAAGGTCGAAACTATTTTCATAATAATACTAGGCATTTTAATTTCCAAAACAATAAATATCAGTAGACATAAACCATGTAAACAAAAGCTCTCTCTTTTGGGGGGGAGGGGAGTTTTCAATAATTTTTAAGAGTGTAAAAGGACACCTCAGACCAAAAAGTTTGAGAACTGCTACTCTAGGCCATGGGGGGAGCACGGGTTAGATGAGTGACTTGTAGACGCACATGTCTATCTATATGTGTACCCATTTAGTGAAAGCGTTGAAGTTCATTCTTTCAGGTTTCAGCTCTGGTGAACCAACATGAAGGCAACCCTTAGGTACCAGGGACAACAGAGGAAACAGATTCCTTCTCACCAGTGGTTTTCACAGAATTTTTTTTCTCCTAGTTATGCTATGTTGCCTCAAAAGAATTGGCTTCAAAGTCCTGCTCCTATACTTAATAAGGACAGAAGAGTATTTATTAAGCACCTACTGTGTTCTAATCACTGTCCTAAGAACTTTATAGTCTCATTTGATCCTCACAGCCACCCTAGGACAAGGGTGCTATTGTTATCCCCATTTTACAGTTGAGGAAACTGAGTCAGAAAAAGGTTAAGTGACTTGCCCAGGATCACACAGCTAGTAAGTGCATGAGTCAGATTTGAACTCAAATCTTGATTCCAGGTGTGGAGCTCTCTCCATCTGTTAGTAACTATGAGTGTGACAAATCACTTTGGCACTCTGAGGCTCAGTTTTCTCATGATACTTAGCCTACCTACTTCACAAGGTTGTGAAGAAGAAAATGCTTTGTAAATTTTAAAGTGTTATAATAACTATGAACTCATGATGCCCATGCAGTCCTCCTAAAGGCCCTGCAGGTTAGTGGCATAGAGAGCAGACCCAGGAATCAGAAAGATCGAGGTTCAAATCCCACTTCTGCCATGTACTGACTGAGCCACCGTAAGGAAGTTACCACAGGACTCTACATAACTCTCTGAGACTCTAAACTTCAGAACAGGGGCTGAGCTGAATTGGTAAAGAGACCTTGTTCCCAAGAATTCCCTCAATCAAGGAAATAATTATTCTAGCCCCAAACAGGGAAAAAAAAGTTCAAGGCACTATGGATATAAAAGTAATCTCAGTCCTCCAAGAGTTTCTGTTCTATTGGGTGACTGAGAGGGGGATCACAGCCCAGAGAAGTATAACAAGCCTGGAAGTCTCACACATCCCTAAAGGTGAAGTGCAGCTTTCTGGTGTTGAGTCTTGCTATCCTTCAATCACGTCCAACTCTTCATGGCCCCATTTGGGGTTTTCTTGGCAAAGATACCGGAGTGGTTTGCCATTTCCTTCTCGAGTTCATTTTACAAATGAAGAAACTGAGGCAAACAGGGTTAAGTGACCCGCCCAGAGTCACACAGTTAGTAAGTGTCTGAGGCCAGATATGAACTCAGGTCTTTCTGACTTCAGGCTAGGCACTCTATCCACTGTGCCACCTAACTGAGTTTTAAGGTCCCTTCCAATTCTAAAATTCTGGGTTCTAAGTTTCTTTCCAGATATAAAATCTGATTCCTTCTTTGTTTCCAAATTGTCCCTAACAAGGAGTAGCTGGACAGTGTGATGTTCTCCACAGTCTAGGACAGCTAGCTTTCTCACAATTCTTCAGGCAATCCTGAGGGTTCATTCCCAACCCCATGCCTTTTAACAATAGAACACACCCTGGAAAAGCTACTAGACTTGTAATCAGGAAAGCACTAGATTCCATCTCTAATTCTGAGACTTACAACCCTCAGCAAATGACCCTAGTCAGCTCACAGAGCCTCAGTTTTTTCATCCACAAAATAGGGATGAATAATATTCGTGAGAGGCAATGTGGCACAGTAGATAGAGAGCCTGATTCAAAAAAGGGGTAGGGGGTTCCAAATAAATGCTCAGCATTGAGTGTGTCACTGGACATTCCCAACTATCCTAATAAGAACATAAGAGCTGTTCATTCCTTCCTCTAGGGCACCAACAGAAACAGGAAACAAGACCCGGTGCTCTCAGTAACCCAAACCACTTGCTCTCAGCATCTTCCCTGGATAGCTGGCTATAATTCAAGGTATATTTAAATAGGCTTCATTTTTAAGGAAAAAGACCTAGGATTGAATCCTAGTTATAAGATGAAGCTGTTTGCTACAATAGAAAAAGCTCCATCCTGAAGTCAGGATATGTGGATTGTAGCCCTATTCTATCACAAGGTTCCTGTATAAATGTGGGAGAATCACTTAGTGCCCCTGCCCTCAGGCTCTCCAATATCTGATAGTCTAGGTTCTAAGGTCTCTTCTACCTCCAACATTCCATGGTCTAATGCCCCTTCTATCTCTGATACTCTATATTCTAAGATCCCGTCCAACTCTGACATCCTGTGTGCTGAGTTCTTAAAGCCCTGACATTTACTTCTTCCTTGTTTTCCTGGCCCTTTCAGCTCTAAATACTATGATCACTTTCTTTGTCTCCAAAAGTCTAGAGATGAGGATTGACGGTGCAGCACTGTGGCCTCGTGGCAATTGTACTATCCCTTGACTGGCCATGGACAAATCTTTGGTGTTTCCAGTTCCTTATCTATGAGCCAAATTCTGTGGGGAGAAATGAAGGGAGAGACAAAAGACACCTACTCTCCTTGTGACTTCTTCTGGGCTTGAAGAGTGTGTTAAAGATTCATTATTGTCCTTTACTTTTGTAAGTAGGTAGTTCTTTGTAAAGCACTTCATGGAGAATTTGATTTCCTGAAAGATGCCGTTAAGTGAGGAGTAATTAAATAGAGTTAAGGTTTCAGCAGTTAAGGTCTAATACTGTGAGGGCACCATTAAAGAGGTGAAATTGAAGAACAATCACATCAGGAAAGGAGTAAATGCCAGGGAATATCTCCGGCTGAAAGAGTGGTAAAGGAAGCAGCCTTCTCAGAGGCCCATCCCCTCCTTCCCCCACTACAGGAAAAGGAAGAGTGTCAGACTAGGGGTCCCCAGGGAAATCACTTAGAGGAGATTCTCTGGAAATGGGATGAAATGGAAAAGGACATGACACATATGGAAGGTTTCAGGTGAGAGTCTAATGGAAAGGTCCCATGGTCTCTAGGGGGCTTGCAGCAAAGCAAATGGTAATGCCTCTTCTGTAATGTCATTTCCACTGATAAAATCATACCCATTTCTGAAGCTGAGTTATTGGATGGTGCCAAGGACTTTGATGACATAAACTTTCTTTTCTGGGTCTTCAGTAACTGCAGGTTATCCACTGCATCCTGGGCCATCGACAGCCACCTTGACATTTGTCTTGCCACTGGACTTCAGTGACTCTGGACGAGAGAGTAAGGCCAATGACGTTGCACAGCTCTGCCTCACATAAATCTGATTCATGCACAAGTCAAGGCATCGCCTTAGTGATATCCTTGGTCCTCTTCAAGATGGAAGGACAAACAACAAGTAACTGCAGCTGGGCCTCTGTAGGAGCAATCATCAGCCTCCAACTATCTCCGTAGGGCTTGCTTCCCACGATGGTGACTGAGGGTCCTGGGTTGGAACCATGACTATTCCCAAGTCTCTTAGGTTCAATGTCTTGGGAAGTCTACATCAGGATCTGGGGGAGAGAGCTAACAAAGTTTTATTTGCCTGGCAAAGGCTACCTCCTGTCTCTCTTTCATGATGCTTTCCTCAAGGGAGGTAGTATTCTCCACTGGCCAATGCTATCATTAAAACTATGCTTTCTGGGTTCACTGTTCTGTAAGCAAAAGATGGCTTATTTTTTTCTGAATGGGTTATAGGATCATAGGATTTATTAAAGAAAGAATTTTAGAGATAATCTGTTCTTACTCCCTGATTTTTCAGATAAGAAAACAGAAACCTGGAAAGATTAAACTAATAAGTAGCAGATTCAACACTGAAATCCAGGTCCTCTCATTCCAAATAGAGGAGGCCTTTTACACCTCTCCTATTTCCCAAATTGAAATTCATCTACTGCTTTCAGTCTCTTGGAGTTTCATGAATTAGGATTCCTTGCAGAGAAAAGTATACTGGACTTGGGATCAAGCAACCTGAATTTGAGTCCCAGCTTAATTATTTCCTAACTATATGCCTATGGATATTAACATACTCTCTCTGAGCTTCATTCCCTTCACCTGTAAAATGAAGGTGATAGTACTTGAATTAACAACCTGACAAAGCCAATAAGAGGAAAACACTCTGTAAGCTGAGACAGTTAGGTGGCCTATTGGATAGAGCACTGGACCTGGGATCAGGAAAACTTGTCTTGTTGCTGACCCTTCTGTGTAAACCTGGGTACGTCATTGAACATCGTTCAGCCAAAGTTTGATCATCTGGAAAATGGGGACAGTATAAGAGCACACTATTTGTAAGGGTTTTGACCTTAAAATATTATATCAATGCTAGTTTGCTGTTGTTGTTTCTATAAATCATAAAGCACCATAGTAATGGGAACCATCATTTTTCTTGGAAAGTATGCCACATAGCTAAGCCAGAGAATGGTTACTGACTCCTAGAAGCTCGGGGTTGAAAAGTCACACATTTTTTATAAAAACATACAAGTTTTAATATGTATGTGAAACAGAAATTTTCTCTTAACACAATTCTTTCCCCCAAGGCTATTAGAATCGTAGGATTTAGAGCCAGAAGAGAATTAGGAAATCATCTGATCCAACCCGAGGTCCAATGAGTTAAAGGGATTTGATTTGCCCTTAGTCACACAAGGAGCACAGCTAGAATTTGAATGCAGGTCTTCTGATTCCATATTAAGTATTCCTTCCATTACACCACTCTGAGAAATAGTAGAGATGCTATCCTGGCCAGAATATAAGTCCCGGTCTCCTACATGGCAAATGAAAATTCTATCACTCAATTCTACTACTCTACTACTGACCCAGCAATGCCTGGTGTATCTCTTTGCTTCTTTCCTTCTGTCACTCCTCCATGTGGGAGATGCCTGGGTCTGGCACACCTGACTCAGAAGGCCTGGAAGGTTGGGAAGCTGAAGACTGAATAAGAATGATTCCAGTTGGAGATGACCTTCTGCGCTGATTGACTTTCGTGAGATGTAAATGACGAACAGTAAATCAGGCAGCGTGCGGCCTCCGTGAATCATCCCATTCCCTTCCAGCTCATCAAGAGAGAGACACATAAATCCCCCAGTGCAGGCCACTGCTCCTGCCGTCCTTCAGATTTCCAATTAAAGATGTCCTGTCCTTTGCCCCTGATCAGTGGGGAGGCTGCACATTAATATGGTAATTAGTAGCCAAGGCGGTGGCCATGGGAGTCTCATTCCCTTCCTCCGCTACATCAGTCAGTCTGTCTGTCCATTTGTCTGTCTGCTTGGGCTGTCAGTAGGTCAGAGTAGGTCAATGAGGTGAGTTTGGGGAGAAAGCAAAGAAGGCAATGAAGGTTAAAGGAAAGCGCACTAGAATTCCCCTGCTTCTTCCCATGTGCCCTTTTCCAATCGATGTCCATATACCATTCACCTTCCTATTAGACCCTGTAACCACCACACACCAACAATAGCTTGGGCACTGAGAGTTAATCAGTTTCCCTCCAAAACTTGAAATTATTTGCAGTTATCTCATTTCACCCCATCTTCCAAACTACCAGGTTGGGTTTTTCCCCCTTGTGGCTGACAGATGAAAATCTTAGCTAATCATTTCCCATCCCCTCTAACCTGGGATGGATATTTCAAATACCATATTCCTAAGGGAGAAACAATTTTAGCCACAATCTGTAGAAATGCTTTAGACAATGGATTGCCCTCAACTCTGCCTCATATGGTGAGAGGCAGAATATTAAAATTCCCCTGGGGCTCTTTGTATAACAATCTTTCATCCTTTCCCCCAGGAAAGGGACCAAGAAGTTCAAGTTAATGTCTGGAGGCTGCTTTGACCACAGTTAATTTTTTTTCAATCCCTCTGTCCCTTTTAATCAAGTGGCCCAAAAGACCTTTTCCCTTGCAGAATAAGGGCCAAAGCTAAGACAGCATTGTAGCATTCAGAACTGAAAGGGGCCTTAGGAAGCATCTGTTCAGTTAAACCCCTTCATTTTACAAGAGGGGGAAGCAGTGTCTGAGAGGTGAAATAATTTGCCCAAAGACACAGATGAAGTAGCAAAGGCAAGATTCCTCCTCAGACACTCTTACTCCAAATCCAATGCTGTATGATGCATGCTTTCCACCACACCACACTGTCTCCTGAATTTCATTTCTCTACTGGACAGTTTGAGGTTCTGGTCACTAGGCTTTTATTTATGAACTGGAAGAAATGACCCCCTCCGCCCTTACAGTGGACAACTTAGAAACTGCTTGAGATCAGAAGACAAGGGCCTGAGTTTAAATCCTGTCTCTGCCACTAACTGACTCACGTGGGTTTCTTCAGGAAGCCTTTCCCAATCCCTCCTAATTCCAAAGCCTTCCTTCTGTTGCATACCTCTTTTTTTTTATCCAGTCTATAGCTTGCTGGTACATAATTGTCTGCTTGTTGTCTCCCCCATTAGCTTGTGAGTTCCTCAAGGGTGGGGACTGTTTCCTGATTCTTTTTGTATCTCTAACACAGTGCTTGGCACATAGTAAGTGTTTAATGACTATTTAGTGACTGAGTTTGTGACTTTGAACAAATTAAAAAGTTCTTTACCTTCTCTGGGTCTCAGTTTTCTCTTCTGTAAAATTAAGGGGCTGGACCAGATAGTTATAAAGGTCCCTTCCAGCTCTGTACCTATGGTCTTATGATCCCTGCTGAGTTCCAGGTGACTCCCAATGGCCAGCATTTCCCAGGCAGGGAATTTTCTTCTCCTAGATCTGCCTCTGAAAGAATTCTTCACACACACACACACACACACACACACACACACACACACACACACACAC
>NW_027187280.1:2904614-2929071 GCF_028583685.1 Petaurus breviceps papuanus | reverse complement strand
AAAAAAAAAAAAAACAAATGAGTAGGAGTTGAAGAAACATATTAAGGCTTGACATCAGGAAAACTTTGTAACAATTTCTAAAACTTTGTAACGATATCTGAAAGAGGGATATACTGTCCTGGGGGTGTAATGGGTTCCCCCTCATTATAGGTCTTCCAATAGAGCTTAGATATGGTAAGTTGGGGGGGCGGAGCCAAGATGGCGGAGTAGAAGCACAACCTTCCTGCGGCTCCAGCTTCCACCCTCCCCAATCCATGTAAAAAGGGGACTCTAAACAAACTTTGGAGCTTCAGAACCCACAAAATGACAAAGAGAAGGAATCCATCACAGCACTCTGGGAGCCAAGCCCAGCCCCAGGCCAAGGCTTTAGCCCCAGGGCAGGCCTGACCAGCCACAAGCCAGAGGGACTCCAGATCAGCAGCAGCTGTGGCCGTTTCCAGATTTATCAATACATAGATGCAAAGGGCAAGGTGAGAGGCCAGTGCAGTCTGGACTTTGGGACTGTAAGTGGGAGTGCATGGCTTTTACCCCCGGGGCGAGAAGCCTTTGAGACACTGGCACAGCCAGTCAGTACCACATGGCAGCTTCAGCTCCTGGCCTACAGAGTGTAGGGGGACCAAGCACCAGTCTGAGGGGTAATCGCTCTTGCTTTAACCTGCTTGGATCTGGATTGCAGTCTAGGGTGGAGGTCCTGGGGTGTGTGTCCAGCTTGCCAGAGAGTGTGGAGACCTCAGAGAGGGCACCCATCTAATGCTTCCAGCAGCTGAGAAAACCCCAGCATTTGGGACGAAAACTCCCCTGTCTGATGGCAGAGTCCTACTGTGGCAAAAAGCCCAAAAGTCAAATAATTGAGTGGCAAAATAAGCAGGCAAAGGAAACAAAGCAGACAGAAGATTCCAACATTACACTCCTATTTTGGGGACAAGAAGGAGCAAGGCATGGAACAGGAGGAAAACAGTGAAGTCAGAATTCCTGCACCAAAAGCTTCAAAGGAAAATACAAGCTGATTACAGGCCATAGAGGACCTTAAGAAGCAGATAAGAGAAGTGGAGGAAAAATTGGGAAAAGAAATGAGAACAATGCAAGAAAATTATGAAATGAGAGTCAACAGCCTGACTGAAGAAAATGATACCTTAAAAAACAGACTGACTCAAATGGCAAAGGAGGCCCAAAAAGGCAATGAGGAGAAGAATGCCTTAAAAAGCCGAATTTGCCAGATGGACAAAGAATCTCAAAAGCTCAATGAGGAGAATCATTCCCTCAGATTTAGAATGGAGCAAATGGAAGCTAATGACTTTATGAGAAATCAAGATGCTGTTAAACAGATCCAAACAAATGAAAGAATAGAAGGCAATGTGAAATATCTCATGGGAAAAACCACTGACCTGGAAAATAGATCCAGGAGAGATAATTTAAAAATTATTGGACTGCCTTAAAGCCATGACCAAATTAAGAACCTAGAAAGCATCCTCCAAGAAGTTCTCAAGGAAAACTGCCCTAATGTTTTAGTACCAGAGGGCAAAATAGAGGTTGAAAGAATCCACTGATCACCTCCTGAAAAAAGATCCCAAAAAGAAAACTCCTAGGAATATTATAGCCAGGTTCTGGAATTCCCAGATTAAGGAGAGAATATTACAAGCAGCCAGGAAGAAACAATTTGAATATTGTAGAAACACAATCAGGATAACCCAGGATCTGGCAGCTTCTACACTGAGGGATCGAAGGGCTTGGAATGTGATATTCCAGAGGTCAAGGGAGCTGGGATTAAAACCAAGAGTCACCTACCCAGAAAAACTGAGTATCATGTTTCAGGGGAAAATATGGTCATTCAGTGGAATAGAGGACTTTCAAGCATTCTTGCTGAAAAAACCAGAGTTGAACAGAAAATTTGACATTCAGATACAAGAAGCAAGAGAAGCATGAGAAGGTAAACAGAGAAAAGAAATCATAAGGAACTTTTCAAAGTTGAACTATTAACATTCCTACATGGAAAAACAATAATTGTAACTTAGGAAACTTTTCTCAGTAGTTGAAGGGATTAAATATATATGTGTGTGTGTGTGTGTGTGTGTGTGTGTGTGTATACATACATATATATGTGTATATATGAGGGTATATGGGCATATGAATACATATGTGAATGTGTGTATATATGTTTACAGGTATACATATATAGAGGGCACAGGACCAATTTAACAGGAAGGGATGATACTTAAAAGGTGAAATTAAGACGTGAGAGGAATATAATGAGAGGAGATGGGGAGAGACAGATTGGGGCAAACTATCTCATACAGAAGAGGCAAGGGAAAATGGTTACAATGGAGGGGAAGAATAGGAAGGCAAAAGGGAATGGGTCAACCTTATTCCCATTGAATCTGGCTTGAGGAGGGAGTGAAATGCACACTAATTAGGGGATCTCACCCTCCAGGAGAATAGGGGTGGGGAAGGGGATGAGTGGGGGGATGATGGAAGGGAGGGCAGGCTGGAGGGAAGTTGGAAGCACCCATTTTTTAAAAGGGACAGGATGAAAGTAGAGAATAGAACAAGTGGGAGGTGGGATAGGAGGGAGGGAAATATAGTCAGTCTTTTACAGTATATTTACTATGTTATTGTTTTGCATTAGCCGCACTTGTACAACCTATACTGAACTGCTTGTCTTCCCAGTGGGGGTGGGTGGCAGGGGGGGAAGGGAATGAATCTGGAGTTGAAAGTTTTAAAATCAAATATTCAAATATATGTATATATCTGTGTGTATATATATATATATATGTATATATATATATATATACTATTATTAATACCATCTTACATGTAATTAAGAAATAAGATATATAGGCACTGAGGCATAGAGATCCACTGGAAAATTCGAAACAGGTATGGGAGAAAATATGGGAGAGAGCAGATTGGAGGTGGGGATATCCTGTGGGACTGCTGTTTTGGGGGGATGGGTGGGGGAAAAACGGGGAGAGAATTTGTAACTCAAAATCTGGCGGAAACGAATGATGTAAATCAGAAGTTAATAAAGCGTTTAAAAAAAAGATATGGTAAGTTAGAGATTCATCTTTTTGTATGGGCTGAACTAGATAGCCACAAAATTCTCAAATTCAATGGCTTTATAAAATGGTCTGTTGTGTCATTGTAGAAATTGGACCTTAATTTTACAATCAGAGATAGTCAGGAGCCCTGGTATACCTATATATCCCATATCCTCAAGCACACACCCAACAAAGCCTGGCTAGTGACTGTACCAAGAAGAACAGTGAACCAATTTGTGTATTTTTATTCTGTTTATGTTTTCATTCTCAAAGCTAATTGCTGGTTTTTGCGTGAGGTTGCCTTTGGTTTTGTGTTGCTTTTAGTTAATTATTACCTCAACTAAAATTGCCCTCTGCTGCCTCATTGTCAGCTTTGACCATGAGCTCTCAAAGGCTTTATCAGTGGAACAGAATGCTGGCAGATCCAACCAGACTAGAGAGATTATGTCTGTCATCTGAAGTCTAGCCAAGCAAAGTTCTGGGACTCTAGTTGCCTGGCAGTTGGCCAAAACAAAATATATTTTTTTCCACCACAGCAATTCTGAAAGACCATCTACTAAGTTTGGGGGGACCTTCTTTGGTAGAGGAAAGAAGTACCTCTACCAGTAAAAGTATGTGTCTTTTCAAATTCTGAGATATTTATCCTTAACAAATGAAACGTGTTCACAAATATCTTTGCACTTTCTACATTTTGCAATTTTATATGGAAACATTTTTGATGAACACACACACACAAGGCTTTGCTTAAGCAATTAGTTTTAGGAATAGAAGTCTATAACTAGGCTAACCCTTAAATATATTGCTCCTTCCTATTGCAGACTTGATATATGTAAGCCAAAATTTGAATAGATCATCTGGCACCTGTCTCTCTAGTGATGGTACACAAAGATTCCCCTCACCTTCCCTACAGTATTGTATGTTGTATGTTATCAAGGGCCCAAATAAATGATAGAGATGTGAAATCTTAGGATCTCAGAGTTACAAGTAACCTCAGTGGCTATGTAGTCCAGCTTGGGTCTAGAAAAGAATCCTCCCCTACAATATAGTAGAAAAGTGGTCCCCCAGCCTTTGCTAGAAGATCTCCAGGGAGGGAAACCCACCACCTCCAAGGCCACCCGTTCCACTTACACAGAGCTCTAGAGCAAGGAAGACTTACATTGAGACTAACAAGTGTCTTTTGTTGAGGGTCCAGCAAGACAAATCTAATCCCTCCATCTCCATAATATCCCTTCAGTACCTGGAGACAATTAGCATGTTCCAACAAGTCTTCTCTTGGTTAAACATCTCTAATACTTTCAACTTATGCTCATGAACTCAAGGCCCTTCACCAGCCCATTTGTCCACCTCTGAATATTCCATAGAAATCATTGCAAAGTGGATAGAACACAAGACTTGGAGTCAGTGCTCAAATAATAGGAAGAATAAGGCTCAAATCTTGCCTCAGATGCTAACTAGTTCTGTGATGCAAACTTCTCTAAACCTCAGTTTCCTCATCTGTAAAATGAGAAAATAACCGCACCATTGTACACAAGTTATTGCCAGGGACAAATGACATCATGTGTATAAAGTGCTTATCCTATAAATATATGGTGAGTGTTCTTATCCATGTCCTTCCTAAAAACATGGCGTCCTAAACAAACACAATACTCTAGATGTAGTCATGGGATCATAAACTAAGATGGAAGGGACTTCCAAGGCCATATTGTCTGACCTCCTTATTTTACAGATAAGAAAACTGAGACTCGAGGCATCTAGGTGGCACAGTGAATAGAGCACTGGCCCTGGAGTCAGGAGGACCTGACATCAAATCCAGCCTCAGACACTTAACACTTACTAATCATGTGACCTTGGGCAAGTCATTTAACCCCTATTGCCCTCCAAAAACAAAAAAAAAAAAGAAAAAGAAAACTGAGACTGTAAGGTATGTAAGTGAGTTGTACAAAGTCACACAGGTGACAGAGTCTAGTGGCATAGTGAATAGAGCACTGGGTCTGGAGTCAGGAACATTTCATCTTCCTAAATTCAAATCTGGCCTCAGACACTTACTAGATGTGTGACCCTGGGCAAGACCCTGTTTAACTCAGTTTTCACATCCATAAAATGAGCTGGAGAAGGAAATGGAAAACAGCTCCAGTATCTTTGCCAAGAAAACTCCAAATGGGATCACAAAGAGTCAGACACAGGTAAACAACAGCAACAACCTCTGCCTCAAAAGCTAAGTTTTGGTAGTGGGGGGCAGAGTCAAGATGGCAGAGTAGAAACAGGACTTTTGCAGAACTCCAGCTTCCACCTCCCCCAATTCATGTAAAAGAGGACTCTGAACAAACTTTGGAGCTACAGAACCCACAAAATGACACAAAGAAGCTAACCTCCTGCTGAGGACAGCCTGGCAGGCCCGCAGGAATCAGCCAGCTGTAATGGGAATGCAAATTTGGAAGATCTTCCCTGCCCCTAGGCTAAAGTGCACCTGAAGCCTGGGGTGGGAGGCTTGTTTTTCAGTAGATAGTTCTTGATTGGCCAGTGAGTCAATAAGGTTGTTACATTCTCTGAGCCAGGAGAAGGCTATATAAGCCCTGATGTGTAGCTTTGTTTTGGGGGGCTCACTTTGAGAAGTGTTCTGTGATTTGATCTGGATTCTGGGAAGCCGTTGTCCAGAGGGCCCCCCCCCCCGGCTTTGAAAAACCCAGATGTTGGAACCCAGATGTTGACTGGGTATGGATGTAATGGTTGGACAGTTTGGAAATCTGTCTATTTGATCTGTTTCTGTCTTGATAATTCTGCCTGTATGCTTTGAAGTTCGGGGTGCTGACCTTTTTCCCCTGAACAAGGTAAACGATATATGTCTGACTGATTAAAGTAAGCTTGTTAACCCATTTTGAGTTGCTTTCCTTTATCAAAGCAGATCTAAGAACCTGTATTGGCAGCAAACACTGACGCTTGGGGTGCTTGCTGCTATACCAGCACAGGGCTCTGGGAACTCCAGATCACCAGCAGCTGTGGCCATTTCCAGAAATATCAACACATAGATGAGAAGGACAAATTGAGAGGTCAGTGCAGTGAGGACTTTGGGATCCAGTGGTTGGGAGTGCATTGGCCTTTATCCCCTGGAGGGAGAAGCCACTGAGGGCTGCAGCACAGGTGCACTCACATGGCAGCTTCAGCTCCTGGCCTGCAGAGTGTGGGGGGATCAAGCAACCAGTCTGAGGGGTAATCACTCTTGTTTTAACCTGCTTGGATAGGGATTGTGGTCTAGGGTGGAGGTCCTGGGGTGTGTGACCAGCTTGCCAGAGCATGTGGAGGCTTCAAAGAGGGCACCCAACTAATACCTCTGGCAGCTGAAAAAACCCCAGCATTTGGTATGAAGCTCCTCTGTCTGGTGGCAGAGCCGTATTGTGGCAAAAAGCCCAACAGTCAAGTAATTGAGTGGCAAAATAAGCAGGCAAAGGAAGCAAACCAAGCAAAGCAATCCAACATTAAAATCCTATTTTGGGGACAAAAAAGATCAAAGCATGGAACAGGAAGAAGACAGTAAAGTAAGAACTCCTGCACCAAAAACTTCCAAGAAAAGCATGAGCTGGTTACAGGCCATAGAGGACCTTAAGAAACAAGTAAGAGAAGTGGAGGGAAAATTGGGAAGAGAAATGAGAATGATTCAAGAAAATTATGAAATGAGAGTCAACAGCCTGACTGAGGAAAATAACACCTTAAAAAATAGACTAACTCAAATGGCAAAAGAGGCTCAAAAAGCAACGAGGAGAAGAATGCCTTAAAAAGCCAAATTTGCCAGATGGAAAAAGAATATCAAAAGCTCACTGAAGATAATCATTCCTTCAGAATTAGATTGGAGCAAATGGAAGCTAGTGACTTTATGAGAAATCAAGATGCTATTAAACAGATCCAAACAAATGAAAGAATAGAAGGCAATGTGAAATATCTCATGGGAAAAACCACTGACCTGGAAAATAGATCCAGGAGAGATAATTTAAAAATTATTGGACTACCTGAAAACCATGATCAAAGAAAGAACCTAGAAATCATCCTCCAAGAAATTCTCAAGGAAAACTGCCCTGATGTTTTAGAACCAGAGGGCAAAATAGAGGTTGAAAGAATTCACCGATCACCTCCTGAAAAAGATCCCCCCAACAAAAACTCCTAAGAATATTATAGCCAGGTTCTGGAATTCCCAGATTAAGGAGAGAATATTACAAGCAGCCAGGAAGAAACAATTTGAATATTGTGGAAACACAATCAGGATAACACAATATCTGGCAGCTTCTACACTGAGGGATCAAAGGGCTTGGAATATAATATTCCAGAGGTCAAAGAAGCTGGGATTAAAACCAAGAATCACCTACCCAGCAAAACTGAGTATCATGTTTCAGGGGGAAATATGGTCATTCAGTGGAATAGAGGACTTTCAAGCATTCTTGCTGAAAAAACCAGAGTTGAATAGAAAATTTGACATACAGAAACAAGAAGCAAGAGAAGCTTGAGAAGGTAAACAGGGAAAAGGAATCATAAGGAACTTATCAAAGTTGAACTATGTATATTGTTACATGGAAAAATGATAACTGTAACTGATGAAATTTTTCTCAGTATGAAAATAGTTTGAAGGAAATAGAAATATATATATATATATATATATATATATATATGATTACAGGTATACATAGATAGAGGGCTAGAGGGCACAGGACCAATTTAATAGGAAGGGATGATACTTAAAAAGTGAAATTAAGAGGTGAGAGAGGAATATATCAAGAGGAGATAGGGAGAGACAGAATGGGGTAAACTATCTCATATAGAAGAGGCGAGGGAAAATGGTTACAATGGAGGGGAAGAACAGGAAGGCAAAAAGGCAAAACCTTATTCTCATTGAATTTGGCTCAGGGAGGGAATGACATACACACTAAATAGGGTATCTCACCCTACAAGAGAGTAGGGCGGAAGGGGGATGAGAGGGGGGATAATGGAAGGGAGGGCAGGCTGGTTGGGAGGGAAATTGGAAGCACCCACTTTTGAAAAGGGACAGGATCAAAGTAAAGAACAGAACAAGTGAGAGGTGGGATAGGAGGGAGGGAAATATAGTCAGTCTTTTACAATATATCTACTATGGTAATGTTTTGCATAGCTACACATGTACAACCTATACTGAATTGCTTATCTTCCTAGTAAGGGTGGGTGACAAGTGAGGAAGGGAATGAATCTGGAATTCAATGAATCTGGAATTCAAAGTTTTTAAATCAAATGTTTAAAAATATATAAATACAATTATTAATACTATTTTACACGTAATTGGGAAATAAGATATACAGGCATTGGGGCATAGAGATCTGATATGCCCTACTGGAAAAGTTGAAGGGGGTGTGGGAGAAGATATGGGAGAGAGCAGATTGGAGGAGGGAATATCCTGTGGGACCGCTATTTTGGGGTGGTGGGTAGGGGAAAAACAGGGGGAAAAATTGTAACTCAAAATCTGGCGGAAATGATGTAAACCAGAAGTTAATAAAGCATTTGAAAAAAAAAAGCTAGTTTTTTTCCTATTACACTGCAAGTAGAGTATAGTGATATTCTCATTTTATAGAAATTTTAAGATGGGGGAAGTGATGTGATCTGTAAAACGTCGGGCAAAACTTTATAGAAAAGGTGGCACTTTGATTGCTTCTGCCTAAGGGTAGTGTTTTTACCTGGGAAGAAGAGTGATAAGTGAGAAACCTTACAATCAAATGATTATTTTGAGAGGGAAATTCTGTGCTCATTTGAAGGAAGCATATGCTGAAAATGTCATCCCATTTTCCTCACAATTTAGAAATTGATTCCTGTTGTTCTTTATCATTCTCTAATTTCCTTAGTTGCATTCATCTTATCATCATGGGCTTTAAACATCTAAGGCTAAGAATGGATCTTTTCCTAGCCCCTTGCCCTGAAGATCTTTTTTTTTTTTTGGAGGGGGAAGGGTAGGGCAATTGGGGTTAAGTGACCTGCCCAAGGTCACACAGCTAGTAAGTGTTAAGTGTCTGAGGCCAGATTTGAACTCAGGTCCTCCTGACTCCAGGGATGGTGCTCTATTCACTGTACCACTTAGCCGCCCCAGCCCTGAAGATCTTTAGCACAGAACTGAGCACCCTATTAGAGTTTTGCAAAAAATTATTGATAGATGATTTCATCTCCAGTCAGGCCCAACCCTGATTGGGTATGACCAACAAGAGAAAATTGTAACTGGAAGTATTGGGGAAAAGAAAGTTTAGGGGACTTGGTATTTCTCTCATGTGGCTGGTATTGGGTTCTCTTCCTCTACTATGAATTTGAGGGCATGTTTAGTGTTACTTACCTTGCTAGTTACAGCCAGCTATACCTCTAATCCTGTTTGCCCAGTTCCACTTGTCAGTTGTTAATTTCCATATTGGAAAATGGCACCATGGCTTACCCTGAGCAGTTTTCAGAAAACAATAGTTGTCTTCTTATATTGTGCCTCAGCTCATTTGATCCCCACAATAACTTTGGGAGGTGGGTACTATAATTATCTCCGTTTTGCAGATAAGGAAAGTGAATCTGAGATACATTGAGTGGTTTATTCAGAGTCACACAGTTAGTAAGTAATTGTCTAAGGCCAAAGTGAACTCAGGTCTTCTTGACTACAAGGCTAACATTTAGCCACCACCTAGCTGCCCTTAAATACAGAAAAGTCCAAGTCAATGGGAGACGGTCTAAGAAGGAATATATGGGGCCACATATGGTCCCAGGATCTTCCCAGTGAGTAGAGGGCACAATTGGGAATGAAATCACATTCTGAGCCTTCTATCTCAGGAATAATAGAACACACCCTCCAGACACAGGAAGCCAAACAATATCCATTGAAAATACAGTCTTCCCTTTCTGGCAAATTATTTTGGGCTAATCAATACGTTTAATAAATAATATTCCAGTTGATTTCGTTACTGACGATACACAAATCAATAGAAGGTTATTGCATAACTTCCCATTGATATTGTAATCCTCCTGATTTAATAAATGTTGCTTTTTCAGAGGATTGCTGTTTGTATGAGGAATTGGGGGAATGTGGACAAAAATAATTCCATTGCAAAACCCAGACTGCAACTAAATAAAAAAAAATGTACAAAAATGAGCCAGGGTGTTTCCGGGGACTTTCCAAAGTGTGCTTAGGTCAGGCTGCTAGGAAACAGTTCTCTGCTTCCTCCTTAGAACATAAACATTTCAGACCTCCTTCAGGACATTTCCAAAACAGAGAGGAAGAAAGACTTGGACACTTGGGTAATATTAAGGTAACAAGATGTAAATGACGTTGGTTTGGGGGTTTTTTTGGGGGGGGGGGGATAAGGGGGTTACCCTTGGGTAAATAGACAAAAGCAACACAAAAAAGACACATTTCTGCTCATGGCAAAACTTCCCTTTCAGTCAGGTAGTAGACCTTGATGGCCTAGTACAGGGCCTAGGATGTCTAAGTCTCTGTCCTAGATTAAGAACCTCTCATCAGATCATTGAATCATCGAATGGCAGAGTCTGATGGGACTTGAAAAAATAGAACCTCAGCCTTTGTGTAAAGGGCTCCTTCCTGATAAGGAAAGCCCAGTTCCATCCTGAGTAGGGGAAGAGGAAGAGGGTAGTCTCAGCTTCTGGGATGTTCCTGCCCTAGGAGTATTCAGATCTGCCTCATCTGTTCCCACGCTTCCCCCCCAAGAGATGGTGCCAGCTGCAGCAAAGCCACTTATTTGTAGAGCTCTTCAGAATGAAACAGCCAGGACTCAAATGCCTCATTGTTGTCTGCAGCCTTCAACTCTTTTAGGCAGTTCCAGGGTCCAAATATCTCTGGGCCACTTAAGACTCTTTCATGTGGGTCCCACAATCCAGTTTTCTATACAAAGGGTCTTGGTCCCAAAGGAGCCTCCTTTATCACCCTGAGCAACCAAAAGTCTCAGGTTCCCACTCCTTACTAAGTTAAATTGCATTGATAGATTGCTCTCCTCCCTTTCCCAGTACCCTACCAGTGTGACTCTTGATGGGTTTTCATCTCCTATGTAGCCCTTTTTCGGATTCAAAATGGCTCTCCAACTCCCATTTCCCCTGCCTTTCTACTTCCCACCTTCCTCTTGGGAAAGATCATGCAAATTACCCTGAGGCTTTTTTCTGTCTCCTAAAGTAGAGGAGGAGTAGAGTTGGCTGATCCCTAAGTAATTGCCTGTCACATACCAGGAGGAATAGCGAGCTTGGGCAGGAGGAATATCCCTGCCACAAGGTCAAACATCCACGTCCATCCTACAGAGCAGGGGACACCTCATGTGGAAGAACAAAGCACTTTATTTACACCATCTTATGAAATTTCTGCAAGGGTTTTGCTGTTTAGTCATTTTTCATTCGAGTCTAACTCGTTGTGACCCCATTTGGGGTTTTCTTGTCAAAGACACTAAAGTGGTTTGCCATTTCCTTCTCCAGTTCATTTTAGAGATGAGGAAACGGAGGTAAACTGGGTTAAGTGACTTGCCCAGGGTCACACAACTAATATCTGAGGTTTGATTTGAGCTCTGAAAAATGAGTCTTCCTGACTCCAGGCTTGGCACTGTATCTGCTGAACCACCTCACTAGTTTTCCTGGGCCAAAGTCTCTGTGTCTGGTACTCTTTCCCTTGTGTTTCATGGCCTTGCCCAAGTGAGTTACCTCTAAACTCCCATATTATTCAGGAAAAAAAACCTCTGTAGCCACCAGTGAGAGAGACACAGACAACAGCATGGGAAAGTGATGGGATTGTACAGTCAGGCATGTGAGTTGGATCCTTGGGCTGTTAGTGTAACCATGAAAAGACTAAGGTACCCAAAGCTCAACAAGATCATTGGAATCATCCACTGAAGGCTTTGTTCTCCTCCAAGAGCTCTGGGTAATAAACTGCAGCCTTGAGCAGGTTTCAGTAATACCCTGGGTAAATCACTCCCCATCCCTGAGACTCAGTTTCCTCACTTGTAAAATAAAGGGACTGTAATGTCCCTTCCAGAGCTGACATCCTATGCTCTCTGTTCTGCCATTCTAAAACGCCATGGTCTTTCCAGGAACACCTGTGTGCCGCTCCTGGGCTATGCCACAGTGTGTGAGCACACAGGTTCTCGGCTGTCATGGCGGGAGGAATGGGTAATAGGCCTGATTTATGGTGAGCAGCATGGGACCTGGCTCAGAGCTCAATCACTGTGGCTCCCCACGGTGGGGTTCATGCGCTGTAACGGGTCTTGAAATTGGAGAGGAATTTACCCCCTGCTGCCAAACATTACATAACAATCAAGAGAAAGCAAGCGTTGGCAGGCAGGGGGTCCCCATCGTTAGCCTGCACAGTCGTGTTAATGCAGATGGGACAGAAAGTCATCTGTCTGTGCCTATTAGGACCCTCACCAGTCTGCAGGAGGGAGCAGAGAGAAGCAGATCCCAGGGGGAGAGCTCAGAGAGTGGAGGTAGAGGTACAATCTAGGCAAGGTGGGTGGTAGGGGCGCAGACTCAGAGGGGACACCTGAGATGTGGTTTATGCCCATTTCAGGAGCAGCTATAATACATTCGTAGCATCCAAGATCAAAAGCTGAAAGAGACATCAAAAATCATAAGATCCTGGATCTAGAAATGAAAGGACTCAGAAGTCATCTTAGCCAATCAGTCAAATATTAATCACCTTCTATATTCCAGGTGCTGTGCCCAATTTACCACAGAAGAGGAAACTGAGGTTCAGAGAATGGAAAAGCCTTGCCCAAGTTCTCCCTAGTGTTAAATGGCAGAGCTAGGGTTTTAATTCAAATCTTCTGCCTCCAAATCCATACCTCTTTGAATTAAATGATGCTACCAGCTCTTATGCTAGGAATCTCAGCCTCTCTTTCACTGGGACTCCACTCATTTGGAGTGTGGGATAAGTTCCCAGTCACCCCAATGTGGATAACGGAAATTAAGGGTCAAGCAGAGACATATTTTTGCCTATACAAGAAAAGAAAAGAAAAAATTATACTATGTGATAAGTATGGGAGAGGAAGGATGTTCTGTCTTTTTCAATAAATACATTTTACTTTTATTTGCATGCAATCATTCAGTTCAATAAGCATTATTTAATACCTGCTATATGATGTACAATGCCCTATGACAGATATTGAGGATAAAAAGACACAAGAAATAGACCTTACCCTCAAGGGGTTGATATTTTGAGATGATGATGGTGGTGGTGGTGGTGATACTGATGGTGGCAGTGATGGTGGTGGTGATACTGATGGTGGCAGTGATGGTGGTGGTGATGATAGGGATGGTGGTGGTGATGATAGTGATGGTGATGGTGGTGGTAGTGGTAGTGGTGGTGGTGGTGGTGGTGGTGGTGATGGTAGTGATGGTGATGGTGGTGGTAGTGGTAGTGGTGGTGGTGGTGGTGGTGGTGGTGATGGTAGTGGTGGTGATGGTGGTGGTAGTGGTAGTGGTGGTGGTTGGTGGCAGTGGTGGTGACAATGACTACAACAACAAAACAACAAAAGCTGACATGTATAGTGTTTTACAGTTAGGAAACATTTTCCATACATTATTTGGTCTTCATCAACAATATTCTGGCCTTGAATTCCTAAAACCCCAGTTTCAATTTTTCCACAGTAGTAAGACCTTGGCCAGCTCACTTTTCTGGGACTCAAATTCCTCAGGTTTAATCAAAGGGTTGGACTAGATCATGTCTGAATTCTCCTCCAGCTCTAGCAACTAAAGCTGAGAGTATGTGAGTCTATGGTCCATATACCACAAACCAAAGAAACTGAGGCTAACGGAGAGGATTCGGCATGATGAAGCTCCTCTGATCCTGACAGCAGCCCTGTAAGGCATGTTGTTATAAGGCATATCATTATCCTCATTTTACAAGGGAAGAAGCTGAGGTCCCAGACAGTGAAGTGATTCACCTAAGGTTACACAGCATGAAAGTAGCAGAGACGGTATTTGAACCCAACATTCCCTTCTACTGCACTACACTTCCCCCGAAATTATACTTCCTCTATTAATTAAAGTAGGTCCACCAGGCTCTGACTTAAAAACACTCTGTGAGCCCTTCGTTCATGTGACTGTGTCCACTACAAAATGATAAACCTTTAGAGTATAAGAGTTGGGAGGGACTATAACCAAGCACATCCAGCTCTGCCTCACTGTGTCCATCAAGGCCACCAAAACTGGTCGTCCTTTTCAAAATGCTGAGTTGGCAAGAAACCCAAGCTAGCCAGCACGGCTTCCATCCTCAATTTTTCTACATTAGCCACCCATCTGAAAAACTTTTCTGCATCCCTGGCTATGCAGCCATGAGAATAAGGTAAACCAGCTCTTCCGAAGTCAAAAAGTCAATGGGGAACTAACATCTGCTGTGTAACATGTAGTATTGGGGCACCAGCCAGTACCCTCGATTTCTCTTTCTAATGTAGTCTCATTCCTCTGCCCTTTGTTCTTTCAAACACTCTCTCCCAGGAGTCAGACTGGCTTAAGGACCTGTTTCCTGGTAAATTTCTTGACAAGGTTGACTCTTTAAGCAAGCATTGGCTAAAATCAAATCACTTAGATGTTATTAAAGTTGAAGGTCCTAATATTGAGGGCTAGAAGGAACTCTGGAGTCTACTACAGCATCCTCCAAAAAAATCAGGGCAAGCAAGAAATAATGACTGGGACAAGGTGACATGGAAGCTGAATAAAGAGCCAGGATTTTAATCTGAGGCCTCTGATTCCAAATCCACAGCTCTGGGTCCATCTGATGCATGCTCTGTCTTCTTAAAGCTTTACCTTTACAATCCAGCTACTGCTATAGCAGCCTAGAGAGACACTAGTTCAAGTTCAAAGCCAGGGCTTATTAATCACGAGAAATCAGGCATGAATATAGGTAAGGCATCCGGTCAGCTGGAGAAGCATTGTAGAAGAATCACAGGTGGAGGCCAACTCTTTATTATTCATCTTAGAAATCATAATAGCAGTCATGCATAATTATGGAAGGCAACCAACACATAATTATTTTAATGGTAATAACTCATATTTCTAGAATGTTTTAAGGTTTGCAAAGAACTTTTCTAACAACAACCCTGTGAGAATCGTAGCGTGTTTACCTGCATTTTACAGATCAGAGGCTATCCTTGTTCAGGTCCTTCCTCTTTTCATCTAGACTAAAATACAGCAAGCCTCCTAAAAGGTCTTCCTGCCTCCATTCTATCCGCTTCTATTTCATTTTCCTCATGGCTTCATGAGTAACACGTACCCTTCTCTACACACAGACAGACACACACACACACACACAGTCACCAACTCAGGCCTCCATCACCTCTCCCCAGGTCTATTGTAAACAGCCTCCATCTCAAATCTCCCTCTCTTTGCCAATCCATCCTCCACACAGCCATCAAAGTGACATTGCTAAAGTACAGGTCTGCCCAAGTCACTCTCCTGAGTGATGATGCCCATCATGTGATGGTATGGTTGGCAATGCCATAGAGTTCTTCAGATGCATTGACAGGTCAGACACTTATGTAGCAATAGGATCTGTGCCACCCAGGAGATAAAAATTCCCTTCCCCAACACTGTAAGCATGTCATATGCTCTAACTGCTTTTGCTCTCATGCTTAAGATGTTAACATTATCCTGTTTGTCTTTTCAGGAAGCAATAACAATATCAGTAACATGTTTCTGATGCTACTGATATTGTTCATAGTAATATTTCCTGAAAAGTTTGGGACACTAATTCTGATGGTTCCCAAAGTAGGGGCAGTGGGAGCAGAGTTAAATAAGTAGGCAAGGGGTATACCTTTAGCACAGATTATGTGGCCCAGAGAAGTTACGTGACTTACCCAAAGTCACACTGCTAATCAGTGGGAGAGCCAAAACTAGAAACCAAGGCTCCTAGCATCTTGTCCAGAATTTTCCTACTTTCTTTTTTCAATCTTTTCCTTATACAAACTAGTCCACTTGGTCCCAACACATAGGCTACATATTTCACTTCCAAGTACAATGTCACTTGAAGTTTCTATTTCTTGATACACTCAGAATAAGACAATATCTGGGTCAGAATTTGAACCATCACTGGAAGGAATATGAATGTACATGTCTGAGTTCCTATACTACCATTGGAACCAACCAAGATCCCCCAGAACTAAACAGAAAGAAAAGCTGGGTTCTGTTAATCCTTCATTTTTAAAGAGTTTTCTGTGCTTAGCTTACATCTACATGGGCAGAAGGAAAAGGAAACTGAATAAATTAACCACTGGATTTGGGCAGATTTACAGTTCTTGTAGATAAGTCAGGCATCCAATAGGGTTTTTTTCCTAAATAATACTTTTGGACACTGGTGCATTAGTTGGCCTGTGCTTCTCTTTCTGGCTTTCTCAGTTCTCTAGCTAGGCGCACGCTCAAGAAATGAATTGAAACCATTGTGAACAGAGTCCAAATCACAGCTTTCAAAATCAAAGAGTTGAAAAGGACCTTAGAGCGGCTCATCAAGCCCAACCATCTCATTTTACAGATGAGGAAACTGAAGTCCAGAAAGGAAGACATAATTTGCACAAAGCCCCACACGCAGTGAATGGGTGACAGAGCCAAGACTGGGAGCCAGACGACTGCACATCCAAAGTAATTTTAACCTAAAAGATCCAGAAGGCCTGGGCCAACAAGGAATGTGGGGTATGACTTATTCAGATAATTAATTGCCTTGATTATTCCTTTTGATTGGTGGATTCATACCTGGGTCTCTGTCGTCACATGACTTGCTTCTTCAGCACTGTACCAGATCTAGGATTTCATTAATATGGATGTTACCTGCATTAGCACAGCTCACAACCCATCCATCCTTCCTCATTCTTTGGGAATTGTGTCCATATTCTTCTATGGATCCCCCAGAGAGAACCAACCCAATAGTCTGGAATTCTTCCTCCATATTCTATAATGTGTAACTTTCTTGAGACATTCTAACCATTCATCTGGCATCCTTCACTCTTACTACACGATCATCCCAATCCAACTTCTAATCATATATCACCTCAGTGATATTTATGGTACTGTGAAAGGCTCAATGACTCTAGTCCAAAGTCCTGGTCTCATCATTGCTTGTGGTACGATAATATTCCATTACATTCATGTACCACATTCTCTAAATGATGATTCTCTACTTTGCTACTATCAAAAGTGATACTATAAATATGATCTTTTGTTCTGCCCTTGACCTCTTTGAGGTGGATGTCCAGCAGTGGGGCATCTCTGAGTCAAAGGGTATGGACATTTTAGTCACTTTCTTACTATAATTCCAAATTGTTTTCAACAATAATTGGACCAATGCACAGATCCTTAGCCCTTCCACCACTGTATTAGTGTGCCTGTCTTCTTAATTCTGTCTCCCTAAGTACTCTTTTAGCTTCCTTGTAGATCGAATCTGGGACTGAAGTATTAAGGTCCAAACTTGTTGGCTCCTCTGTTCACTGATGATGAAAAAGTAGATCTTTGCAGAAATATTTGTTCCATTTTTCATCTGTAAAAAAAAAAAAAAAAGGAAGAGAGGATTTCTTTTCCCTGACAACCTTTCAAAAAAAAATGTATGTAATTAACCCAAAACAGGGGGCAGATAATGGAGATATTAGCATGCTTTTGTTGTTGTTTAGTCATTTTCAGTCATGTCTGACTTTTCATGACCCCATTTGGGATTTTCTAGGCAAAGATACTAAAGTGGTTTACCATTTCTTTCTCCAGCTCCTTTTACAGATGAGGAAACTGAGGAAGCTAATGGTTTGCCCAAGGTCACAGTAAGTGTCTGAGGTCAGAGTTAAACTCAGGAAGATTAGTGTTTCTGACACTTATCCATTGCACCATCTAGCTGCCCCATTAGCATGCTAACTAAAGTACAAAGATGTGTCTATACTTTGCTATTCATTTATGAATTGTGAAGAAGTTTTCTAATTGAATTCAAATGGGAGCTCCTCAGGAGATACCCACCTCTCCACCATCTGAGTAGGAGAGTCCTGGAGCTGGAAGAGAGGGGGCCATGAGAAAACTATGGTTAGAAGCAGTCACCAAAGCACAAAGATTCTAGGAATGAGGGTCGGGGGCTTATGTAACATAAAAGGGTCAGGACAGATGATATATCACTGAAACTACCCCAACTTACCAATGCAGATCTCAAGGTAATCATTTTATGTAATCATTTTATGCAGATCTCAAGGTAATCTTTTCTCTCCAGGACACTCATTGGATTTCGAAGGCTTCCCTCTTGGCAAAGGGATGTTATAAGATGTTATAAATGTTTAGGTTGTCTTTTAAACTGGCAGTTGTGGCTCGCAAACATTGTTTATCTGGGCGTACTTGTCAGGAATGTGTCTGGGAGAATGCAGTTAAGTAGAATATCCTAGCAGAGGCGAGATAGATTTAAAATGGTGGTGTTTTGCCAGGGTTCTGTCTCTGGATGGAAAGTTGGAGCTAAAAAAGATTTTTTTTTAATTTAAAAAGGGGGAGAATTGTAGATTCTTTTTTTTTAACAACTTTTCAGAGCAAAGAGAGGTTTTTTTTTTTTTATGCTGGAAAATCCACTTAGATAATGAAGGAGTCAATAGCAAGATGGGGGTAAATAAAAATGAAAGAATTAAGTCATATCATCACATGACCCCACCATTGCAACACACTTATTTGTTGCCCTTTTGCCAGATTCATCTTTGAAAGCCTTGAAATGATGGGTCATTTCAATCTTTTGCCAAACTTTCTGCAGATTTGTTTGCATTTCCATTACTTTTGTGAAGCGATACTGCTTGTAATCTTACAGAATTCTCCTTCACTGTGTTTTACAAATGGGTTTATATTCCAAACTGGTCTTAACTGTGGGCCACCATGTCTCTTCACTTATCAAGAGAGGAAAATGTTTTCAAGTTAAAGGAGTTTCTAGGTCATTTGACTTCCTCATTGTGACAACTGACTTTCAATGGTTAAATTTTTATACAAAATGGTGGTAATCATGGTCAGTATCTTTGCCTTTTTCCATTTCTCATTTTTCAAACATTGAAGGTTGATTTGAATAGGTCTAACTAAAAGCTATTACAATTGTTCTCTCTGTCTTCACTTCATTTTTAGCCTCTTTTCTAATTTGATGTTGATTTTTACCTTTAATCTAGTTGGCTGATGATCTGACTACACACAATATTTTCTGGTTTTGATATGACCCCACACACATAAGTAATTAATCATTTCCTATATGTTCTGATATAATCAAATTTGGGTTTTTGTGATCTTAATATGGCAATCTTCATGTACAAGGTGTTCAAATTCTCTTCTGAAATAAATCATTTATAATATGTAGGCTACGAGATTTCTGAGTAGCTTTTCGGGCCTTTATCTCTTTAATTCTCAAACCTAAACCACATTTTCCAGCATAGTTTTCTCCATTTTCCATTGTCCTAACCTTCTTAGTGAAGCTGCTGAGCAAGAGAGTATACATTGGCTTCATTTGTAGTATCTTATTAAGATAACAGAGGAAGACTGGAGAACCTCATTTTATGGGTATTCAAATGTATAGATATAGCAGGTTCCCCAGTAATTCAGTCCACCAAAACTAAAAATGGGGCAGCTAGGTGGCACAGTGAATGGAGCACCAGCCCTGGAGTCAGGAGGACCTGAGTTCAAATCCAGCCTCAGACACTTAACATTTACTAGCTGTGTGACCTTGGGCAAGTCACTTAATCCCAATTGCCCTGCCTTCCCCCCTCCAAAAAGCAAAAAAAAAACAAAAAACACTAAACTAAAAATGACGCTGTGCTGGAAGCCACTCAAGTAGCCTAGTAAGAATAGAAGGTGTACTCCAGGGAGTTATAATACATATTTTTAACTGATTTATTGATTGATATCTTTACCAAATTGATAAATTAAGAGGACCTACTATAGAACAAGGTTGTCATGAGAAAGCATTTTGTAAAATTAAAGTAGTATATAAATGTGTGATTACCATTGCTATTAATATTAGTAATAATAATGATATTCAACAAACATTCATTAAATGTTTACTGTATGCCAGGCATTGTGCTAGGTTACTGCAATACCAAAACAAAAATTAAAAAACCCCTGCCCACAAAGTGCTTACATTTTATTATGGGGATACATCATGTATACAAGTAAGTAATATAAGTAATAAATAATGTAAAGTGAAGCAATACTGAGTGATTATTAGATAAAGGGGAGACTCAGACTTTGAGATACAATAGGAATTTAGCACCAAAAGGAGACAATCTACCTTTTTAAAGGCTCTACAGCCTGACAGAGCAGTAACCCTAGGTGACTAAAGTCTATGCTGGGCACACACTCCATCGGGTTCTATCTAATCAGAAAAACCAAAGCAATAGACAGTGTCTCCTACACAAGGACTAGCCTTGGTAAGTACAGAGTAGCTTATCATCAACAGGCTAACCAACGCATGATGAATTTTTTGGTCATAGTGACCCTAAACAGATTGAAAATACAAAATAGTCCTCAGTCCTATGTGTACAAGCTCTCCTACTTTCTCTTCCACAGTAAACAATGAGAAAGTGGTAGAAAAGGGAGAACAGAGTGCTACCCATCACAGGGTTTTTAGCCCATCTACAAACACTACTTTATCAGTTACAGGAAAGATCTTTGTCTGATAACAAAAGAATTGATAACACTACAGGAATAATTCAATAAGAGCCATATTAACATTCTTGCTACATAGCAATCCAGAATAAAAAGTTGTAGCTAGATAGAAGGGTGACGCATAGTTATTGTCATGCACCCAGGGGGCAATAAGAAGTATCATTTCATGAGCATAGGGTCATCTCATCTTGCATATTCATTTCAAGTATGGTCAAAGTAACCACCATGCAGATTGTTAGATTGTATATCCACATCTATCACATAGGATAAAGAAATACTTTTTTAATTTAAAATTTTTTAAAGAATTGTAAAAATATTTTTTAATTTTTAAAGAAATATTAAAAAATTTAAATTTTGGGGGGCAGAGCCAAGATGGTAGAATAGAAGCACGACCTTCCCGCAGCTCCAGCTTCCACCCTCCCAAATCCATGTAAAAAGGGGACTCTAAACAAACTTTGGAGCTGCAGAACCCACAAAATGACACAGAGAAACTGACCTCCCTCTGAGGACAGCCCAGCAGGCCGGCAGGAATTGGCCAGCGCAGCGATCTGGGAGCCAAGCCCAGCCGCATGCCAAGGCTTTAGCCCCAGGGCGGGCCTGACCAGCCACCAGAGGGACTCCAGATCAGCAACAGCTGTGGCCATTTCCAGATTGATCAACACATAGACACAAAGGACAAAGTGAGAGGTCAGTACAGTCTGAGAGGTAATCACTCTTGCTTTAACCTGCTTGGATCTGGATTGCAGCCTAGGGTGGAGGTTCTGGGGTGTGTGTCCAGCTTGCCAGAGCGTGTGGAGACCTCAGAGAGGGCACTCATCTAATACCTCTGGAAGCTGAGAAAACCCGAGCATTTGGGACAAAAGCTCCCCTGTCTGGTGGCAGAGTCCTACTGTGGAAAAAAGCCCATAAGTCAAGTAATTGAGTGGCAAAATGAGCAGGCAAAGGAAACAAAGCAGACAGAAGATTCCAACAATACACTCCTATTTTGGGGACAAAAAGGAGCAAATCATGGAACAGGAGGAAAACAGTGAAGTCAGAACTCCTGCACCAAAAGCTACAAAGGAAAATACAAGCTGGTTACAGGCCATAGAGGACCTTACGAAAGATTTTGAAAACCAAATAAGAGAAGTGGAGGAAAAACTGGGAAGAGAAATGAGAACAATGCAAGAAAATTATGAAATGAGAGTCAACAGCCTGACTGAGGAAAATAATATCTTAAAAAACAGACTGACTCAAATGGCAAAGGTGGCCCAAAAAGGCAATGAGGATAAGAATGCCTTAAAAAGCCAAATTTGCCAGATGGAAAAAGAATCTCAAAAACTCAATGAGGAGAATCATTGCTTCAGAATTAGATTGGAGCAAATGGAAGCTAATGACTTTATGAGAAATCAAGATGATGTTAAACAGATCCAAACAAATGAAAGAATAGAAGGCAATGTGAAATATCTCATGGGAAAAACCACTGACCTGGAAAATAGATCCAGGAGAGATAATTTAAAAATTATTGGACTGCCTGGAAGCCATGACCAAAGTAAGAACCTAGAAATCATCCTCCAGGAAGTTCTCAAAGAAAACCGCCCTGATGTTTTAGAACCAGAGGGCAAAATAGAGGTTGAAAGAATCTACCGATCACCTCCTGAAAAAGATCCCAAAAAGAAAACTCCTAGGAATATTATAGCCAGGTTCTGGAATTCCCAGATTAAGGAGAGAATATTACAAGCATCCAGGAAGAAACAATTTGAACATTGTAGAAACACAATCAGGATAACCCAGGATCTGGAAGCTTCTACACTGAGGGATTGAAGGGCTTGGAATATGATATTCCGGAGGGCAAAGGAGCTGGGATTAAAACCAAGAGTCACCTACCCAGCAAAACTAAGTATCATGTTTCAGGGGAAAATATGGTCATTCGGTGGAATAGAGGACTTTCAAGCATTCTTGCTGAAAAAACCAGAGTTGAATAGAAAATTTGACATTCAGATACAAGAAGCAAGAGAAGCATGAGAAGGTAAACAGGGAAAAGGAATCATAAGGAACTTATCAAAGTTGAACTATTAACATTCCTACATAGAAAAACAATAATTGTAACTTATGAAACTTTTCTCAGTAGTTGAAGGGATTAGAAATATGTACATATGTCTACATATGAGGGTATATGGGCATATGAATACATATGTGAATGTGTGTATATATGTTTATAGATATACATGGATAGAGGGCACAGGACCAATTTAACAGGAAGGACTGGTACTTAAAAGGTGAAATTAAGAGGTGAGGAATATAATAAGAGGAGATGGGGAGAGACAGATTGGAGTAAAGTATCTCATACAGAAGAGGCAAGGGAAAATGGTTACAATGGAGGGGAAGAATAGGAAGGCAAAAAGGAATGGGTTAACCTTATTCCCATTGAATTTGGCTTGAGGAGGGAGTGAAATACACACTAAATAGGGTATCTCACCCTCCAGGAGAATAGGGGGGGAAGGGGATGAGAGGGAGGGATGATAGAAGGGAGGGTAGGCTGTGGGGGAGGGAGGTTGGGAGCACTCACTTTTGAAAATAGATGGATCAAAGTGGAAAGTAGAGCGGATGGGAGGTGGGATGGGAGGGAGGGAAGTGTAGTCAGTCTTTTACAATGTATCTACTATGTTATTGTTTTGCATTAGCCACACATGTGCAACCTATACTGAACTGCGTATCTTCCCAGTAGGGGTGCATGATGGGGAAGGAGGGGAATTGAAAGTTTTGAAATCAAATATTCAAATATGTGTATATATATGCATATGTGTGTGTGTGTATATATATATATATACATACTATTATTAATACCATCTTACATGTAATTGGGAAATGGGATGTGCAGGCACTGAGGCATAGAGATCCACTGGAAAAGTGGAAAAGGGTATGGGGGAAAATGTGGAAGAGAGCAGATTGGAGGAGAGGATATCCTGTGGGACTGCTATTTTGGGGTGGTGGGTGGGGGAGAAACGGGGAGAAAATTTGTAATTCAAAATCTGGTGGAAACGGATGATGTAAATCAGAAGTTAGTAAAGCATTAAAAAAATTTAAATTTTTAAAAATAAATATAAAAATCTGTAAACAATTTGATAAAATCCTCTATATTAAATCACATATACTTTGATATTGAGTGACTTCAAAAGTAAAGGTGGGTATAGGAAAGGCAAAAAAAACATGTTGGAAAGTGTGGTTCAGGATTAAGGAGTGAAAGAGCCTGAAAGCTTATACACTATTATTAAGTTTCATTTTTCTGTCTTTAAGGAGAGAGTTGAAAAACATTGTCCCATAGTACTGCATTTCCAGGCAACATCACAAAAAAATAAAATTGGATATATATCAACAGACAAGACTATTTACCAAAGTGGGAGCAATTTCAGATATCTCTTTGCAGTCAGATCAATAATTTCTTATAAAAAGGATGAAAATTAATATCAAACTAAGGGGGGAAGGATAAAATCAAGAAGACTTTGGCTGTAAAAGCAACAGTTCTAACCTAACTTATTTAAGTCAACTGTTGCCTCTGAAAAATCAGAAATAGATAAAAGAAAAGACATTAGTTCTCATAACTTAGTTAAGTTTAACCAAGGTATGAACAATCACCACAATGAGGAGATCAAAAGAGTTCAGAAACTGTGCTCTCCAGTGAACACTTGGTCTTCTTGAGAAGTGGAGGGAACTAACTGCCAAAGACAGCTTCCATTCAGGATAGAATCTCAGACATGAAACACTACAGAGAAAGATGAAATATTTAAAAACCTCATCAACCCAAAATGTATTGAGAAGCAAAGAAAGTGCGGGGG
>NW_027187280.1:2890277-2904514 GCF_028583685.1 Petaurus breviceps papuanus | reverse complement strand
AGAAGCTTGCAGAAAGCATGGCATGACACCAAGGGTGTGCTGAAGCCAACTCCTATCAGCTCACAAAAGCCAGTTGTTAAAGTTTTCTGTGTGAACATTTACACCTCAGAAATTAGCAAACACTACATAACAGGGTTTACTCTATTGTGTTTCTTACTCTAGACTTGTTGTTGTTGTTTTTCCTTTGTTCTCAAAGAGCACCATGACATCAGGAAGGTGTTGCCATGACACTCATATGAATTGGATTTAAGTGAGAGAGGGCTGTGCAAAGTCACCAGCCTCACTTTCTCCAAATGGAGCTCTTCTAAAGGATGTTGGGTCCCTGTTTCTAATACAAAATAATGTTAGCCCCAATATTTGGAAGCCACTTGGGTCAATTTATAATCTTGCAAAGCTGAAGAACTCCTGGTTGGACCTCCTTTATGCTGCAGCATGATCTAAATGGGGACAAAAAAAAGGTGCCAAGTGACTATGTCACAGGCTAGTGCATATTTTAACTCTGCCTCTAATTTTTATATCAATAAATCATAATTAGGTCAGTTCCCCATGTGCTGCGTCTTTTCCTTTGAATTCTAAACATTCTAGAACAGCTATGAACTATCATTGCATTGCTGTACAATCTTTATGAGACCATTCTTTGTACACATTGAGGGAATCCACCATAAGAATGTGAAGAGGCAGACTTTTGAAAATGGTCTCTATAGCAGATTACTTCAGTCACATGATTGATGGAAATGTGGAGAAGATAAGATCCCACTTTGATTATTACCTTCTGATTACAACAAAAGCACTTGATTAAACCCAGCAAAATTCTTCTTTGAGGTTCTCCTCCAACATTCCATGCATCTGTTAAGAGCAATCAATCAATTAGTAAACATTTTGTTATATGACAGGCACTATATTGGGTGTGATGGATGCAAATTGTGAAAAAATAAAATAAAACGGTCCCTAACTTCAAGGAGCTGGTATTCTATTGGGAAAATATTCAAAGTTACAAGTTTTAAGATGATACAACTATAAGGATAACTTTGCTCAATGATCATCTGATCAATATTATCAAACTTCTATGATAATGGAGTATATCCTGTACCAATTCTAAGCAGAAGAGAAATTCTCTACAGATGGTGAGGTCCTGCTGTTTGTGGTAGCAATATAACCTCCATCAAATCTTAGAACACTTCAGGACCTCCTCAGGGAGATCCACTTCCTAGACTATGGAGTGCAGTTGAATGGGCAGCCAATTGGGTTCATCTCTCAGCACCTGCTCCTTAGACAGGAACCACAAAGAAATGATGGGCAATGCCCGAAATTGAATAGGTGACAGAAAAGGGGATAGATCACATCTGGGTAATTACATAGTGCTTTCAATGACCCCAAATGGCTCCCTGCCCCCTAAAGCCCATCTTTTTCAGACTAATATTCTCCTGGTGACATTTTATGGTTGCAAACCAAAGTATACCATGACCACAAAAGAATCAAAAGTGCAGATGACTGAAAGGACAATGTAAAGATAGATAGATATATATATATACACACACACATATATATGGTGAGTGTAAGGAAGCCCTAGCTTATTATCTATCATAAACTCTATTATTTATCATAACATTATCTATCATAAATTGAACATAAAAAGTGGCATAAACAACACCAGGCATGTATGACCAGAAAAGCACGTGAACTAGTTGCAAGAATGAAGGATGGCAGAAGCACAATTCAGGTGCTACACAGGTAACTATGAAATAGTAAAATACCCCTAGGAGGGTCTCCAGGGCAGTGGGTAGATCTATGGAGAGTTTATGGAAGAATCACATCCCGCTAATCCCACCAACAACAACTATTATATTCTCTGGCCCTGAGACTAAGAAGATTCAAACACGACTTCACCATTCTTTCTTTTCTTTTTGGATGGGGGAAGGTGGGTCAATTGGGGTTAAGTGACTTGCCCAAGGTCACATGGCTAGTAAGTGTTAAATGTCTGCAGCTAGATTTGAACTCAGCTTCTCCTGACTCCAAGGCGGGTGCTCTATTCACTGTGCCACCTAGCCACCTCCCCCCCACCCCAGGCTTTCTTTTTTTAACAGAGGTTGCTGGTACTTTTCCTGCTTAATTTATTTAGTGTAAAATAAGTTCAGTAACACGGACTAACTGGTTCATTTAAAACGTGTTTTAAGATCATGGATCATAAAAATTAGAATGTCAAAGGGGAAAGAGACTTTAGACAACATCTAGTTCAAATCTGCTCATTTTATAGATGAAGACACTGAAGTCTATGAAAGGCAAAGAAAGGAGACCAAGAAGGAGCTGAAGTTGTAAAATGTTAAGTCACTTGAAGGATAAGTAGGTTAATCAATGAAAAGTATTTGTTAATCCAGGTACAAAGAAAAGCAAGAACAGTCCCTGCCCCTGAGGAGTTTACATTCCAGTGAAAGAGACAACATAAACAAAAGGTGTATACCAAGTAGGAAGAAGGGAATCCTGGAAGGGAAAGCCCAAGTGAGGAGAGGTCCAGGGATTGGGAATGTCCCCCTACAGAAGTTAATTTTTGAAGAGTTTGGAAGAAAACCAAACTAAGAAACCGAAGTGAAAAGGAATGTTATTCCAGGCAGAAGAATTCCACAAGTGAGAGATGCTGTATGGTATCAGAGAATAGCAAGAAGACAAGTATCACTTAATGTTGGAGCACATGGGGTGTGTAGGGAAGAGAGAAAAGGAAGAGGAGAAGTGGAGAAGTGGAAGGGTGGGGGAATAAAGCTTAGGAAGAATAGAAAAGTAGGGTGTAAAGAATCTTAAAAGACAGAGGATTTTATATTTGATCCTAAAAGTAATGGGCAGCCATTGGAGTTTACTGGGGAGGGGATGTGAGATGGCAAGACCTATGCTTTGGGAAAATCATTTTGTCTGCAATGTGGACATGGATTGAAGTGGGGAGAAAATTGAGGCAGAATTTCAATGGAAGAGCCTTACCAGGGTCCGGCAAGAAGTGATGAGGGCCATCACCATGGTGGCCACCATGTGAGTGGAAAGAAAGAGACACATGTTGTAAAGGTAGAAACGACAAGGTTTGGTCATAGATTGGATATATGCAGTGAGAGATATTGGGGAGCCAAAGATTGTGAGCTGGGGAGGGTGGATAATGGAACCCTTGACAGAAATATGGAACTTCTTCCAGCTGCAAATCAAGTGCATCTTCCACTGTATCCCACTTAAACATAATAACATAAGTAAATTTTTAAGAAATAGAAATCCAAATATTATATGAGGTTCCAGGAAGAAGGCTAGTAGTGACCAGAGGCAATCAGGGAAGGCTCCATAGAGGAAGCAGCATTTGAGTTGGACTTCAAAGAACAGATATAGAGGCAAGTATAAGGAACGCTATGAGCAAAGATACAGAAGCAGAAAACCCCAGGGTATATTCTAGGGACAAAGAGAATTTTTCAGTCATTCATTCTTTCAGTAAATATGTACTGAGTAGCTACTGTGTACAAAGCACTTTGCTCAGCGTTAGAGGAAATACAAAGATTAACCAAGACATAGTCCAAACTTTCATGTAGGCCTAGAGCCTGGTAAGGTGTAAAAAATGCAGATACATAAATTCAGCACAGACATGCAAAAGTCTGCATGAGGTCTGAGTTGGAAAGTCATTGAAGAATCGGGGAAAACTTCCTAGAAGAAGGGGCATCTTTAGGAGGGCTTAGGGAATAGTGCAGCACAGAGGTGGGAAAGGATTGATCGTGTAATCAACAAACATTTATTAGGTATCTACTTTTTGCTAGTCATTACACTAAGCACTGGGAATACAAATGTAAAAATTAAACATCCCTGTCCTCTGGGTGCTTACATTCTGGGGTACTTTTGCAAGGGTAGAAAGCAGTTGAGTTTAGCTGGGAGACAGAATTCATAAATAATTTGAGTTAAAACTAACAAGGCAACAAGTTGTAGAGGGCCTTAAAAGTCAGGCCAAGGAGTTTGGATTTTGTTCAATAAGCTATGGGGAAAAGACTTTTGGGTAGAAGAATAATATGACCATACATATGCATAAGAAAGATTTCACCGCCAGCGATATGAGGATAAATGAGAGCAGGAAGAGAGTGGAGGTAAGTAGACCTCTTAGAAGGTTATTGCAAAAGTCTGCATAGAGAATATGAGAGTCTGGACTAGGGTGGTGACTGTTGGGAAGGGAGAGAAAAGGAAGAATTCCAGAGATGCTGCAGAAATTAAACAATGCTCTCTTATATCATGATCAGATCTATGTACAAGGATATTAACTTGCTTGGAGGCAGAGGACTAGACCAGATGACCCTAAGCAGATAACCCCTCAGTATCCCTCCTTCTTCTATGATTCTCTCTTGTTTAAAGGATGGCAGAAGGTCCGTGACCTGACTCTAACCAGAAACAAATAAATAAATAAATAAAAATCAATGAATCCCTTGCTAATAAAGGTTTGGTGAGGGAAATGTACTTGCGAGGAAGTTGGATCCAATAGGTCTTTTTTATTTTTTTGGCCTCATGCCCCAGAGTGATTTACTCTGAGGTAACATGATGGAGCCTCCACCATAGAAAGGAATTAAATAAAAACGCAATAAAGGAGGACAAAATCAATCTGCTTACAGTTTTGTTTAATAAAAATTCATGACGGATGGGCGGGTAGGCCCATAAGAAATGTGCCCGTTCAATGGAAGCTCACAGTCATTAGTGCAGTGTGGCGTGGGGCAGGCAGGACGGCTGCCTGAGCAGGGGTCAGACTGCGTGAGGAGGTGTTGGGTCAGTCACTTTGCCCCATTATTCCAGGCTCTGTCATTGCTGCCAGTCAATACAGCATTCATCACTGGGAATAATAGCAAACTGGAGCCCAGGAGCCAGGGCAATGACCTTCACTGGGAGCCTGACCCCAAAGGACTCAACCAAGGGGGAGAGCCTGACCATCCAAGCCTGCCGAAGAACAAGGGGGACACTTGTCATGCAGCACATTCCATTCCTGTGATGCTGGCAGACACCAGGGCTGACAAATGTTTCAGAAAGAAATAACACGTGCACTCAGGCACAGGGACCAGCAGGAGAACCAGGAGATTCTGGTGAAAAGAGACTAGATGTAGAATCAGAAAATCGGGGTTCAAGTCCCAGCTTTGACACCTACTGCTTGCATAATTGGTCTCTTCACCTTTAGGAGGAGAGGGGAAGGCGAGTCTCAACTTCCTCCTCTATAAGGAAGAAAAATTGAATTAGATTATATTCTAATGTCCCATCTAGCTGAGCTCTAAGATTTTGTTCAAAGGCCCTCTCCAGTTCTGACATTCTATATTCTAAGGTCCCTCCCAATTCTAACTTTCTGTGATTTCTTAAGTTCTTGGGTTAATTTCTGTATTAATTAATTAATTAAATTCTGTAATTCCCTAATGGGGAAGCCATTTCTGGCCATCAAACTGTCCAAATGTCCACACTATAAAATGAATACTTCCATCAAAAAGATCCTGACTGTCCACAGTCCATGAGCTACCTCAGCTTCCCATCCACACTTCCCACCACCTCACCATTAAGTCAGTCAACAAACACTTTTGTGAGCCATACAAAGTCTATGAATTTTCTAAGGAGGAAAGAATCGCTTTCAACACAAGGATCAAGGAAGACTTTAGGGTTGCAGTGGGCAAAATGGGACCAAATTTTACCGACGGTAAAATGGGAACAAATCAGGGAAGCATTAAATGCCAGAGCGAGTACAAAGTTGATTCTCTAGGTAATGGAAAGCAATCCAATTGGCAGCTGTCACACGGGGCTCGGGACAATCACAGACCCATTCTTACTCCTGACCTGCAGTATAAGTGAGTGGCTTCCTCTCCCTCAGGCCAAAGGGTTGTTGTTGCTGATGAGTCATTTTAGTAGTGTTAGACTCTCCATGACCCCATTTGGGGTTTTCTTGGCAAAGATACTGGAGTGGTTTGCCATTTCCTTCTCCAGCTCATTCTATAGATGAGGACACTGAGGCACACAGGGTTAAGTGACTTGCCCCACAGACACACAGCTAGTAAGTGTCTGAGGCCAGATTTGAACTCAGGAAAAGTAGTCTTCCTGACTTCAGTCCAACCACACTAATCACTGTGCAACCAGGGTAGGTGTTAACAATCATAGTAGAATTCCTACCCACCCTTTAATGCCCACCTCAAATGCAAATCTCCTCCAGGAAGCCTTCAGTGATCCCTCCCCAAATTGTGACCTTAGATATCACCCCAGTTATCATGAAATAATGTGTATTATAATTATATGTATTTGCCTCTTATGATTAATTAGACTGTGAGGTCCATGAGGGCAACAGCTACTTTTCATTTATATTTTATATCTCCCCTCACCCCTTAGCATCTAGTATAGGGAGCATAGGTCTTGACACACAGTAGGCACTTAATGGTTCAATTGACTCAAATTACGTTTCTGGTAGACAGCCAGTCAACAAGTATTTCCTGAGGTAGATTATGGATCTAACCCTGTCTTAGTAGGCACTTGCAGAAATTTTCAAGCCCACCCTGAAAAGAATCTTACCTGGAGAAGGAATAAAGGCCAGGGAGCAGGTGGACTGTGGCAGTGGGAGATGGGGGGGGGGTGTTTATTGTCCTTTATAATTCTTATACAGGTATTGTCCTAATCATTGGGAACACCTACTATGTGCCATACACAATGTATATGGGGATACAAAGACTAAAGCAAAACAGCCCCTGCCCTCAAGGAGCTTACATTCTGTCAAAGGAAATAACATATACATAGATAAATATATCCAAAGTACAAGATAATTTGGGGGCAGGGGCAGGCTTGAGAGATACTTGTATCCTTCATGTATCATGCAGGAGGTGGTTCTTGAATTAAGCTTTAAAGGAAGCTGGTCCTTAAGCCTGGGAGTAACAAATAGGGACTGAGAGCCCTATCAACAGGGGCTCTGCACCCCAGTAACAGGGGTGTGCTGGTAAATGTTTAACAAGCAGTTGTCTGAAAAGTTTGATGCTTTTCAGTTTAATCTGCATTGTTAACATTTTCTCCATCATATTCTTGTGCCTAGACAATTAATAGAACAATAAATCTAGCCTTGATTTGGGGTTTGCTGATTTCTGAGGTGTAAGTATTCACAACCACCTCTTTATTTCCCACTTTGCTACACTTCTTAGGACTTCTCCATCATGCCCCCAGGAAGTTCATCATCCTCAAGATTACATCAGCTTTGATTCTTACATCTCATCAGGACCCTCCATCCCTCTAACTGGCGGGTTGAACAAAGAGCTCCTCTATTTAAAGAGGGTACCCAGGTCAGCCTTTATTTCCCATCCAGCTACTAAGTACCTTTCTCCTCCTTCCCCTCTACACCTCCTTCTCCTCCTTCCCCTCTACCTCTCAAGTTTTAGGCTTCAAGGTGGGCTTGTGTGTGGGCTCCTTCATTAGGGGCAGCTAAGTGGTGCAGTAGATAAGGTGTAGGGCCTGAAGTTAGGAAGACTTATTTTTGTGAGTTCAAATCTGGCCTCAGACACTTAATAGCTGTGTGACCCTGGGCAAGTCATTTAACCCTGTTTGCCTCAGTTTCCTCATCTGTAAAATGAACTGAAGAAAGAAACAGCAAACCACTCCAGTATTTTTGCCAATAAAGCCCTAAATGAGGTCATGAAGACATGACTCTGACAACTGAACGATGCTTCTGCCTCCATTGCACTGTGAGCTATTTGAGGGCAGGGATTGTCTTTCTCAAATGTGTACCCCTCGCACTTGGCGCAGGCTCTGGCACATAGTAGACCCTTAATAAATGTCTGTTGACTAACACAGAAAATTTACCAATGGACTGGAACTGGGCTTGAGATGGCTTCAGAACCCCTGCTGGCATTCTGCTGGCATCCATAACAGTACATCACAATCCTACTCACCCATTACTCTGCCAATGACCCCACCTATTGTTACTCCCTCTCTCAGCTCACCATTCTCCCCCAACACAACTTTGAAATCAAAGGACCCAGAGGCGTTTCATTCTCAGCTCTATAACTTGCTACCTCGGTCAGGAAGACTTATCTTTTGAGTTCATATCTGGCCTCAGACACTTACTAGTTGTGTGACCCTGAGCAAGTCACTTAACCCTGTTTGCCTCAGTTTCCTCATCAGTAAAATGAGCTTGAGAAGGAAATAACAAACACTCCGGTACCTTTGCCAAGAAAACCCCAAATGGAGTCACAAAGAGTCATATATGACTGAAAACAACTAAATAAAATTATATAGATAAAAGTAAGTAAAGGATCAAGTTTCACATCCTTTCCCCTCAGTTAACAAGGTTATCTACTCCTAGAAACCTTTTTGAGGTAAGAAGATGCTATGAGAGACAAAGATGCAAGGTAGATTCTCTTTGTGGTCCCTCCAAGCACCAAGATCCTCTGACTTGCTGATTCTAATCTGACCTCTGAAGGGTGGCACAATTAGCACAGGAGATTAGAGAGGGTTTTAGAAGAGAGGAACAAAGACCTAGAGGTGGAAAATGCACATTGTGCCTGCAAACAGGGAAGATGCTGGTCGGGATGGAGGGGAGGCTACCTTCCAGGAAGAAGGGGAGATGAGGCTGGATGGGAAGGGGGTTTGTTGACCTTTCAAAGGTTAATGAAAGAAAGGAGGAGAAGAGACAGAAGGACAGCTTTGGTGTTCAGAGGGAACATTGCTGGATCTAGACTTAACCTAGGAGGGCTTGGTGATTTCGTTTCTGTTATGCCTCAGCCACACTGAGTGGGTTCTTTTGATTTCTCTAAACACAAAAGTCCACAGTCTGATTCTCTCAACCACGGGTTAAGTTGCTGGGAAGGGACCTGAGAGTCAAGAATCTGTCAAACAGTTGTTTTATTTTCTGCAGTGTTGGCTGACTGTACAAAACCTTATAAAGTTTAAATAAATAAATAAATCGAGCACAAAAGTACATTAGCATGTCCAAGTGTTGTGGGGTGTTTCCTCCTCTTTTGGGAGCCGATTTTGGAATCAGGAGATGATTTTCTCTAGCTATAGGCCCATATAACTTATGGGATTCTTTACACCACCCCTCTGGTCTCTTTTGGTTATAGCACTCCACCACTTCCCAAATACCCACAAGGGTCTAGTGTGTTGGTGAGGCCCGATACAGCCCAGCCAGCCTCATTCCATAATTTCCCTGATGTCTCTAACCTAGTCCCCAGGAGTATGTGAAGCGAGGCCAGATCTTATCACCTGCCCTTGGCCCACCCCTGAGCCTTGGCCTGAGCCACTCTCAAAGTCTAATTCTCACCTTATTTCCCTGCTCTTTCCTCCTCCTCCTCCTCCTCCTCCTCCTCCTCCTCCTCCTCCTCCTCCTCCTTTTCTTCCTCCTCCTTCTCCTCCTCCTCCTCCTCCTTTTCTTCCTCCTCCTTCTCCTCCTCCTCCTTCTTCTCTTCCTCCTCCTCCTCCTTCCTTCCTTTCTTCCTTCAAGAGCCTGAACCAGCTCATGGGAGGACTTGTTAGCACAGGACATATCCCTGCTGTCTAGCTCCAGACCCAGTGAAATGGAAGGGTGGCCACGAGACTGGGTTTCCAATTTCATCTCAAACCACAGTGCTGAGCACAAAATCAGTTCCAGGATTTAGAACTGGAAGGGGCCTTGGAGATTATCTAGCAACCCCCTCATTTGGCAGAGGGAGAAACTGGAGCCCAGAAATTTTCCCAAGGGTATAGTTAGTAAATAGTAGAGCCAGGGTTTGAATCTTAGGCCTTCTGATACCCAATGCCAGATTCTTTCTATTCTACCATGTTGTAAACATGGTACCACTTTGTAAACAAATACTTGAATAAATTAATTGATGCTGGGATTCCAAGGCAGACAAGAAACCGTGGAATGACTCCCATAGCCAAACCTGGGGCCTTAATGAGTGGTATTAAGTCAATAGGAAACTCATGAAGTCAGGAGTATAATAAAGGTACATTCACTTGGGGTCAGAAAGACATGAGTTTGATGCCTGGCCCTTCCACTTACTAGCCAGGTTATACTGAACTGATCACTTAATCTCTCTAAGCCAGTTTCCTCACTTATAAATTTAATTTTCTTCTGTCCAGACCTATAAATTTAGTACAGCAGGAGAACTCCCCAAGTGAAAACTCCCTCCAAAAAAACAGTACATCTGTCATTTAAGAAGATGAGAGAGTTGCCTGGGTCACTGAAATGTTAGGTGACTTTCCCAGGGTCACACAACCAGTATATGTTCAAAGGTAAGTATTCCTGACTCCATGGCGTATTCCTTGGACCCCAATAGTTCTGTCTCTAACTGGGGGTCGGGGAATGTAATAATACCCAAACCACCTTCCTTACCACTATAGTTAGAATCAAATGAGATAATTTATGTAAAGTGGCCATAGAAACGCTATGGAGAATCAATCCTGGTAACCACTGTGTTCTGGTAGAATTCCCAAACATAGCCAAAAACATTGAAGAGTAGTCTCAGCATCCTCATCTCTAAAATGGGAATAATAATACTTGTGTTACCTACCTCATAGAGGTATTATAAGGAAAATGTTTTATAAGTTTTAAAGCCCTATATAAATGAGGAATTATTATTATTATTCCTCAAATGTGGTGCCCCACACTGAAAACAGTACTCAAGATATGGTCTGATCAGGGCAGATACAGTGCTACCTTCCTCATTCTGGATATATTTCTCCTAATGATATTAGCTTTTTGGTTACCACATCACACTAATACCCATACAGAGGTAGTAATCCAGTAACAGCCCCACCCAGGTCTTTTTCACAGCAACAGAGGAATAGTAATGACTCCCTATCCTATGCTCCTGAAGCTAACTTTTCATACGCAATTGCAGAACTTTGAATTCATTGCTATCAAGTTTTATCTAATTCCATTCTACCCATCATCATAACCAGCCTAAATCATTTTGGATCTTAACTGTGTCATTCAGTGTTTTAAATATCTTTCTAACTTTATGTGATCTGAAAATCTGATAGCTATACTAGTTATGGTTTTATATAAGTCAATGATGAAAAATGTTAAATAACATAAGGTCACAGATAGACCTTCTGATATATTCCAGTGAAGGCCTCCCTCCAAAGTGATTTTGAGCCTTTAATGACAGCTCTTTGGGTACAATCATTCACCCAGTCTTGAATCTACCTAACCCAACTATCATCCAACCTATGTCTTTTCATCTTGACCATGAGGATAGAATAAAATATTTTGCCAAATGCTTTATAAAAATCTAATTATTCTGTGACTACCACATTCCTCTGGTCTACTTGGCAAATTTTATCCTTGTCAAAATAGAAAATAACAGTAGCCTGTTCTTGATGAAGCAATGTAGCTTTCAGTAATCACTTTTTCCCTTTCTAAGTGCTCACAAACCATCCCTTTAATAATGTCTTTGAGAATTTTGCCAGCAGTAGAAACAGAGGTCACTGACAAAGTTTTCAGTCTTCACCCTCTTCCCTTTGTGAAAAATTGAGGCTTTTTCCCTTCTCTAATCCTGTGGCAACTCTCCCAGTCTCTAATCTCTTTCAAAGATCACCAGCAGTAGCTCAGTAATCACATCTTGCAGTTCTTTGACTCCCCAGGGATGTAGTTTGAGGAGGTCAGTTTTAGTTGAATGCATTGAAGTCTTCTGCATATTGCCTTAACATTCCCTCATTTTTCCTGGGTTTCCATTCCCAGATAAGCATTTTTGTTATAGCCTTCTCGGTCTAGAGATCATTTTCAATGGAAGAGTAAACAGAAGCAAAATGGGATTTGAGTAATTCAGTCTTCTCTTTGTCATCCATTAATCACCATCTCACTTACCCTAACCTTTACCTCCTTTGATACTGCTATTGCCTTTAAAATAATTTTTAAATGTAATATATTTAGCATTAATAGTCATGCTCATCTCATTCTGGGTTTTCTTTCGTATTCTTGACATTTTTATTGCACTACATCACTCTTTTGTATTCACCCTCAGTTTCTTGCCCATACTTTCTTCTTCTGCACATATCTTTTGAAACTCTGAGTTGGTCAATGAAGTTCTCTTTGCAGACATATTGTTTATTTTAGGGAACCACCAATTTTTCTTTTCATCAGAACAAAATTAACATTTATCTTAAGGATTTTGTTTTTTAAATCATCCCTGTTGGACCAACTTCCCCTGAAAAAAAAATAGGCCATTATATCCTATGCTTTCTTTGAACTCCCTAAAATCTGCTCTCCCAAATCCAGGGGTTTACATCAGTGGCTCCTCCAGCAGCCAATAAGAGAATCGCTTCATCATCTCCAAAGCTTCAGTCCCTCAGTGATGACTGAAAGCAATGGGGAAGCTCTGCCCATGCTCCATGACCCCTGTTATACATGGAAGAATGGAACGATTACCTGCACAGCTTTGAACACATCACCACACACCCCTCTGGGCCTCAGATCTGCAAAAAAGAGAGGGCTGAATTAATGATTTCTTCCAGTTTAAAATCCTATGAATTATTCTAGAAGATGAGTGAGAGTAAAGGAGACTGAGAGTGGGTTGAAGGCTTTTATCCCCACAGATCCAGGGTAACTCAGTTGACCTACCCTCTAGATGAAATTCTACTTGTTAAAGAGGCTTTGTCCAACAATGGTTGACTTGTTCAATTCAATAAGCATTATCAAGCACCTGCTATGGGCAAAGCACTCTTTGGACTAGAAGAGCCATAAATACAAGATAAGATACTGTCTCTGCCTTCAAGGGACTCGCAGCTTAGTTCCTCTGGGACTGGGAGATCATCTTCATCTTCTCAAGCACTTTTGGCATCTATGTCAGATGAGAGGCCCACACTATAGGGTCTGAGCTGGCACTCTACAGGGGAGTTGGTTTCCATAGAAGATAGGACCAGCTAGTCAAGGGTAGCATCTACTTGGTCAGATAGCTGACATTTCCTCAAAGGGCCCCCTCTCTTCTAGGACAAAGAATGAGATTAGCACCAGGCCTTGGGACCTGACACCCCAAGAAAACTTATCTCAGATCTCTTTGTCTCTCTCACCTAAATTGTTAACATGAATCTTTTTTTTTTAATTGGGGGCAGGGGTTAAGGAGGAAGTAGATGGCAAGGACTGGGCTTGGGACGTATGATTTCCTTCAAGCCTAAGCACAAGTGAGTCATTTCCTGGTCCCTCCAGCTGCTAGTGCCTTTCTCTCTTTTCTGCTGCCAGGGGTACCACTCCTGAAAGCTGCTTCCTCCCTCAAGTGGCTGCCTCTCTACAGCTGTGTCTGTCTGGAGACTATGTGCCTCAGTTCTCTTGCACTACCTCTTCAGCTGCTGGATGAGATGTCTCCTCAATGGAGGGAATGGATGTCAAGGAAGAAAAGAAAAATCCCCTGCTCCCCTCAAACAGAGCAACTACTCCTAAACAGACAGGCTCTTCCTTGACTCTTCCCCAATTGCCTGCTCCACCAAAACTGCCTTATTCTGGAACCATATATCTTAAATATCATTTGGGGAGGAGGAGGAAGGGAAAGCCAATAATTGTTTGTCCAATGGCATTACAGCCTTCTGATTCAATTAGAGAAAGATATTCATTCTTACTAAAGAGATAGCAGAGATTTCCCCTGTCCATGACAGTGTAGAGGATCCAGGACCCCTGCTCCAGGAACTCTGAACCTCTGGTCCACTCCCCCATTCTCAGCTCTGTGGACCTGGGCCTCTCCAGCTCCTTGACTATGGGGCAAAGGTGACCACTCACATTACAAGAGCATGGAATCACCAGCTATGATGTTACCACCTTTCTTATTACATACAGACTCCCCAACAACTATCTGCTCTGCCGATGTACTCTAGGGATTTGTTGGTTTTGACACCCTCACCCTGTCACTATGCTCTTAACTATTACTGGACCCTTTCTTCTTTCCCTCAGCTCAATATTCCTAAAGGTGTTATCTCCCTGACTATATAAAACTTTAACACATTTGTGATTATTACATCCTACAAATGCATCAGCTGAACTAGGGAGAGCTTGCAACAGGGGAACAGGGAACCAAATGAGAGAGAGACAGAGAGACAGAGACAGACAGAGACAGACAGACAGACAGAGACAGAGAGAGGAGAGGAGGGAAAGAGACATGAGAGAAAGAGAGAAGAAAGAAAAAGAGACAGAAGAGAAAGGGAGGAAAGAAAAAAGAGGGGGAAAGGAGAGAAAAAAGAGGGAAAGAAAAGAAGAAAGAGAGAGGAGAAAGGAAAGAGGAGAGAAGAGAAGAGAAGAGAAGAGAAGAGAAGAGAAGAGAAGAGAA
>NW_027187280.1:2845550-2890267 GCF_028583685.1 Petaurus breviceps papuanus | reverse complement strand
AAGAGAAGAGAAGAGAAGAGAAGAGAAGAGAAGAGAAGAGAAGAGAGGGAGAAGAGAAATGGAGAGGAGAGAAAAAGGGGGAAAGAAAAAGAGAGCAAGGAGAGAGAAAAGGTAAAGCAAAAAGAAAAGAGGAAAGGGAAAGAGAAGAAAGAAAGGAAAGGAAAGAGAAGGAGCGAGAGAGACTTCATTGTTCCTTACGTTCCTTGAGGGCAGGAATTCTCTTGTTTTTTCTCTGTATTCCCAGTGCCTACCACAGTGATTGGCATTCATAGGGATAAATAGTAAAAAAAAAAAATTGATGGATAATGACATCAGTAGCAGTCTTGGATGCTCCTCTCCATTCTCTTATCTCCTCTCTTCATTTCTCCTCTCTTCTCCTCCCCCCTCCCCTGCTCCTCTGTCCTCTCCCTACCACTCAGTGGAGTTTCAGTTTCTGAGGCTGTCTCTGGCCTCAAGGATTCTCAGAAAAAGGCAGCAGAGTTTTGTTTTTTTTTTCTTTCATAGTTTAATCATTTCTAGAGACCCACAATTAAAGTGAGGGAAGAGTCACTCATCAAAACTAGCATTTCCTAGTTGAGCACCATGATTCTTGAAACATGAGTCTCAGATCTGAGCAGGTAGAGGGGTTAGAGGAGCCCAGGAGTAGTTTTGGTGTTAACAGCTACATTTTACTTCAAAGGCAGCTAGCTCAGTGTATCTGAGTGAAGAAAATCACTCAATCCTGGACATGAGAGCAGGAACTTTGAGTATGAATAGGAAAGGATATCCTCGTAAGGTTATGATCAGAGCATCCAGAAGAAATTAAGGGTTGGGGGGTTTCTTCTTGGAACCTCTTCAGACTTTTTGTTCAAGGTTGGAATTTCATCGTTCTGAGCCAGAATCCTCCCAACTACGTTGCCAAATGCAAATCCAAGCAAAACTGGATGGTTTCTATGGCAAGGGGCCTGAAGCAAGGACTGGGGAGAGTAACAATCTCTATTCCTCCATCTAAGGAGGGGTAGGGGGTAACGGAGGAAATGGGAGAAAGCTGCTATTACCAGCTAACATCTCCATAGCATTTTAAGGATGAATAAATGCCTTACATAAAATCATTCTTGCATTCCAGAACTATTGTCAGCTTTGTAACTTTAAAGCACCATAGAAATGAGAGCAGTTGTAAGACCCATACAGGTTCACCAATCCAGAGCAGGAAGCGACCTGGGAAGTCATCAGGTCCAACCTTCCTTATTTTGCTTCAGAGGGAGCTGTGGACCAGAGTGGGGAGAAGTGACTTGCCCAAGGTCACTTAGGTAGTAAGTTGCTGAAGAGGGAGTTGGATTCAGATCTCCAGATCTCTTTCCCAGTGCTCTTTCCAGGACGTGCCATTGCCCCTGGGGGCATTTATCTCACCTTCACAACATCCTCACATCCTGCAAAGTCAGGAGTGAAGGAATGATTATGCCCCACCCCTCCCCCCCAAAAAAATGAAAGCTTCATGAAACAATAAATAAAACAGAAAGGAAATAAGCTCTTTCCAAACTCAACAAACAAGATGCAGTCACAGACAGCCCTTAGATAATCCCGGCCAACATGAGGCCCAAAGGGCCAAGACAACCAGCGACATCGGGGAGGGGGACGTTGGGGGGTGGGCAGGGAACGCCAATGATCTATAGAGGTCTGGCTGAGGCATAAAAAAGAAGCCAATCATTTTTAACTTGATTAATAATGCAGTGAAGAGGGGCCCAAAGGAAGGAGCGGGACTGGGGCCCCGGGCTCGCTCCAGTGCTCCGAAGCCGAGAGGAGCAGGAAAGCCTGCCCGCCGAGGGCTAGGAAGCAGTTATCACTGGCGGGTGATTAAGTTACTAATCCTTCAGGGAGAAGACATTTAGAGGCCCATATTAAAGCAGAGCGAGGCAAAATTACATTCCGTTTCAATTTAGTTTAGCAATTCCAGTGATTTAGTTAAATGAAAAGCAATTGTTCCAATTAATAGTATTGAATGTTATTCATCAAAAGTGTCAAAACAGCTGTGTCGGTGCATTAGTAACCTATTCTCTTGTCAGAGATATGGATAATTCCCCAGGATTGAATAGGGGGGGATGGCAGCGGTTTGGGGGCTTGGGGAGGAAAGGGGGAGGCACTTGGGGGTGTTGCCTGCACTCAGGTCTGAGTGTGGGCTTTTGTGCTCATGCATGTCTGAGTAATGCATGTGTCCATGGGTGTGTGCATACGTGTAGGAGTATGTGTGTGTTCTCACATGTACATCTGTACCTGTGTGCAATGCACATCTATGGAGCTGCTATATGGCTACATTATTTTACATGCATGTCTTTGTGTGTACATGTGTGCACCTCTGTTGCGAAATGTCTGTATGCGTATGCAAATGTGTGAATATCTTTGTGTGTATGTGTATTCCTGCCTGCATGTATCCATCCCTATACCATACACATACATATAGGTGTGCATGCATATCTGGACAAGTGTATTTGCATGCCTTTGTGTATGTGTGTCCATGTGTCCACCTACCTGTAATTCTGAGTTAGGCATTCCTGTCTATGTAGTGGAAAGACTACTGATCTGTGGTTGAAGCACCTGGTTCCAATCTTAGCACCTTTGCTCACTCTCTGGGTGACCTTGGGAAAGTCAGTTACCCACTTTGGACCTTGGTTTCTTCAAATGTCAAACTATGAGATTGGATAGATCAGAGGCTCTTAACCTGAAGTCAACAAACTTGTTTTTAAAATACCTTTATAATTGTATTTCAATATAATTGGTTTCTTTTGTAATCCCATGTATTTCATTTTATGCTATTTAAAAACATTATTGTGAGAAAGAGTCACCAGACTGCCAAAAGAATGCAGGACACAAAAAGGCTAAAAACCTTTTAATCTAGAAAAACTTTAAGATCTCCCCAAGCTCCAAATTTATGATGCCACATATATATGCATACGTATACATGTTCAGCATGCATTTCTGCATCAAGAAGCGTGTGAACGTATATTATCATTTGATCTGGTACTAGCAAACCAGTCCTAAAAATAGATCATGGGGAGGACAGCCACCAAGACAGAGAGATGTCTGTCTGTCCTATTATATGGATGTTCAAACCCTGTTCAATTCCTGAGCCTAAGGAACCAACACTCTCACTCTCAAAGCAGCATGGAACACAGGGAAGACTTGACTGAAGACCCAGTTAAGACCCAGCTCTGCTATTCATTATTTCTAGGTATATTCTCTCCCCCCACCCATACATATATGTGTGTACATATAAACATACATGTGTGTAACATATTACATGTGTGTATACATATGTAAGATTTCTAAGTATATTCTGTTTCCTAAGCCTCGGTTTCCTCATCTTTAAAATGAGAATTTTGGACTCCTGACCTCTAAGATACCTAGCTGTTTTAACATTCTGTGCCTATTGGATCTGGAAGTTTCCTGCGGATGGGGCTTGAGGGGGACTGGCTGATGCCCAGAGCTGGATAAGGTGTAGCAAATAGAACACAACTAAACAAGGCTTTCAGAAAGTAGACCATTTGTCGTGAATGTGTGCGTCTGACGCATCCCACTGCATACACAGTGCCAGAGTAAATGGCTTTTCCTGGTATTACAAATAAATGGCCTTTGTTGTACTGACAGGATCCCCTTGCTGTTTTAACATGCCCTAGGCTGACAGCTTCTCCTGACCTGCAAAGTAATTATATCCGTTTGGACATCACTAACTCCAGTAGAAATTCTAAGTGTGAATGGGGGGGGGGGACCAGTGGGGCCCATTAGAACACCTCCTTTGGACCCATCCCTCTCCTGGAACTTCACTTAGATTAGTTCTTAAAAGTTCAGGGCTCCTGGAGCCAAAGCAGCAGATAAACAATGATAAAGGCCTTCATTCCTATTCCAGGGGACCATGGACTTTCCTGATTCCAGCTTCCTTTCCCCTTCACCAGACAATTTTTTTTTTTAATAAGGAATAGAGAAGGGCAGCATGGCATGGAACAAATAGACCTTACTTTGGAGTCTGCCTGCCTCACAAGGTTGGTATGGTTAAAGTCCTATATCATTATGAATTGTTATGATTTAAGTTCATAGACTTTAGAGAGAAAGACACCCAAAAATCATCTCATCCAATACTCTTATTTTACAGATAAGGAAGTGAACCCAGAAAGGGGGCGACTTGCCCAAAGGTCATGCAGGAAGCACACAGAAGGTTCACGATTCAAACTCAAGTCCCCCAACTCCAAATCCAGGAATCCAGATGCCATGTCTTGCTACCATCCATAGAGGAGGAATGGATGGGTAATTTGCATATATAACTCTGCTCTCCTTCCCTCTCTCCCAGGAGATGGAAGAGACTGAAGAAAGCCAGGGCTGTGTTGGACAGCCGAATGTCCCTGATAAAGGTGTCCTTCTATGAGGTCCTACCTTCTGTTGGCTGTACCAGCACTGGCTGCCCCTTGGGGAATTGGAGGTTGGGTTGCATGCAGAGATTAGAATTTTAGATTTAGAGATAGAAAGGCTCTTAGAGGTCATCTCATCATCCATCCTACCTCCACATTCAATTCAATAAGCATTTATTAAATGGCTACTTCATGCAAAGTGTGCTAGGCTCTGGGGCTACAAATGAAAAATGGTTCCTGCCTTCAAGGAGATTACATTCTATTGTCAGAATTTTACAGAGGAGGAAATTGAGGTCTATCCAGAATGGTGAAGTTACTTGCCCAGGCAGTTAGTAGCAGAGACAAGATTCAAATCCACGTCCTCTGTCTCCAAATCCAGGGTTCTTCCCAAAGCACCCGTTCTGGCTTAGGCACCCCTTGGCCAGAACTAGGAGGAGCACTTCCTGGAGTCTGGCCAGAACACATCCTTTCTCTCCCTCCTCCCTTCAGCCTCCTAAAATCCCTGACTTCCTTCAAAGCTTGCTACCTCGAAGATGAGGCTTTCCCTGATCCCTGTGAGGTATAAATATCTCATTTATTTTGTATATAATTAGGTGTATGTGTTCTCTCCCACTGAAGAATGTAAGCTTCTCAAGGGCAGGGGCTGTTTCACTTATGTCTTTTTATCTCTGGCACCTCACATAGTATCTGGCACATAGTAAGCACTCAAAAAATGCCTCCCTAATCAATCAGTTAGTTGACTGTATTTCATTTGAAGCAGCCCGAAGCAGCCTCAGACCCTGTCTGTCCCTGATCAGTTTCCCAGACATTAGCCAGGACAAGCTGTAGTAGCCACTGTCAGGGGTGCTGGGACAGTGCCCATCAGGACAGTGATTAAGCAGTGAAGAGGAAACCTTGGGATGTGATCCCTGAATACAAAGAGCTAATAAACACAATGCCTGGGAATGAGGCTTGGGCACAAGGAGTCCTTTTGCTATTTTGGGAGGTCCCAATGGAGTCTGGACAAGGCTGAGGGCATCCTGAAGCTCATTAATCTGTGTGGGAATGACAGAGACAGGATAAAAGGTCTGGGAAGGCTTTCCGCCAGCCTTTTCCTCACCAGTGGGAGCCCCTCTGACTGCCACTGCCCTCTCCCCTCAATGAGCCTTCAAGCTGGGCCTCCTGAGACCCATCACAACAACTCGAGGCAGCCAAGACTATCATCTTCCTTTCCTTTCCAATTTCTGTGGCCTTTTTTTATGAGACATGAGAGATTAGGAGTCACTGTCCTTTCCCCATCCAGGGTTTGTTTTCTCCCTGAACCAATCAAAAGAAGTCAAAAAAAGGAGGAAAAAATCTCCAGGAAGACCCATCTGAACTAAAGGAACAGAAAGGAGAGAGTTTTCCCCAAATATCCTGCTCAGTTCAGTTCCCACGACATCCCCTCATTGGAGTATGTGCATGGGAAAAGGTTAATTACCAGGGATATGGCTGGATTGACCAGTTAACAGCAGTGTCCTCCCTGGTCAGAAGGCTCAGACAGGACACTCAGCAGCAGGGAAGCTAGATTGGAAAGGTCAGGTGGGCAGGTTTAGATTGGAGGAAGCTGCCTGTGACTGGGCCATAATGAATCCCCAGACAATGGCTGCCCAACCTGTTCAGCCCACTCTGTAGTACCAACCCAGGGATGCCCGCCAAAGACCCTGGGAGGGAAAATGTTGCAATGGCAGGGTTAGAAAACACAAAACAAATGACATCAGGGGACAAACACAGGGTCATAGTCAACACAGATTCTGGCCTGCCACTCCATGTGGGGGGATCAGGGTCGGGGATAGACACATTTAGCTTTATTTAAAAGGTCAGGCTAAAATAGAAATGCGTTCTAAGATGTGGCTAATGTGTTGATTTGTTTTGCTGGCTTTTATATACTTGTTATAAGGGAGGATTTCTACTATGGGAGGGAGAGAGGAGTAGCAGGCTAATGGGTCATAACAGGTATGCCAAACAAAGCATCAATAAATCACTTTTAAATACACAAAAGAAAATGGGGAGGGGTCAGGGTGGGGGGAATGGAATAATTTTGTTTCTACCCCATCAAATTTAATATATATGTAATAGGGAGAAGGAGAATAAACTGTATTATATCCTCAGAGAAACCCACATAAAATTGCTTAAAGCTTAGGTTTGGGTCGCATCTGTGGTCTCCTCAAAAGGGGGGCGTAGAATGGTACTCAATGTGCAATTTAAAGCAATTATGAGATGGGTACTTCTTTCCTCTACACACATGCACATGCACATATGAGTGGAAAACCACAACAGTACCCAGGTGTCCAGGGCAATTCAGCTCATATTTAGTGGGATGGTCCTTACAGGTCCATTCCACGCATGGTCCTCAGGATATATTTCAATTCAATACCTCCTCATACATGTATCATATGCATATACACACATACTTCTTAAAAACCAAATTGTATGTAACTACACATAAGAGGAAACTGAATCACTTCCTTTTGAATTGTCTTAGGAGGACTCTGAAGATCACCTGGTAGGATAAGGTACCAGACACTGAGGTCCTTTCTCAAGCTGGACTGCCAAGCATTCAAACTCTGATTCAGAGAACACAACTCCAAAGGGCCCGCCACATTGTTCAAATGCAAACCATGCATTGGTCAAAAAGACTTTTATGGAGAACTCACACAGGGCAAGCGCTCACATGGTAGTCAGAAAGCAAAACAAGCACACTCTCCAGGTTTCTCTTAAGAACTTTGGAATTGATTGTGTGACATGGGAGACACTGGCACAGGACCACTAAGCATGACATGTCCACATCAGAGACGGCGCTGTGCTCTGGGAGCAAAGCAGAATTGAGACAGCCCAAAGGAAATACAGAGCGTGCAAATCTGGAGAATCTACCCCGAATGTTCACATGGACTATTTGTGCCCAGTCTGTGGTAGAGCATCTTGGGGTCGTATTGCTCTGCTCAGCCACGGTCAGACACATTGAAACTTGACTCTAGCGTAGTGATGTCATTTTGGTCCTTTTCAAGAACAAAGGACAACAATTGAGGCCCATAACGGAAGGGCAGCTAGGTGGTGCAGTGGATAGAGTGCCAGCCCTGGTGTCATCTTTCTGAGTTCAAATCCGGCCTCAGACACTCACTAGCTGGATGACCCTGGGCAAGTCACTTAACCCTGTTTGCCTCAATTTCTTCATCTGTAAAATGAGCTGGAGAAGGAAATGACAAACCACTGCAGTATCTTTGCCAAGAAAACCCCAAATGGGGTCGCAAAGAATCAGACGTAAGTGAAAAATAACTAAGCAACAAAAAACATAACAGAAGTTAACAATTTCTTATATAAGCCTCTAGTTTTCTTTTGATTATTGAAATATTTGTGTTTGTTGATGATCAATCACTAAGTTTACAATAAAAAAAAAAGAAATTTTTTTGGAAAAAATGATTGTTAGGGATTTATTGAAAATATATATTAATAGAAAACTGGCTTAAAGGACTTTGGAGCGCTTGAGAAGCAACTATTAGGATCATACAATTTAGAGTCAGATGGGGCCTTAGAGATCATCTCGTTAAACCTCTGCGTTTTAAAAGTAATGAACCAGTTACCCATCTACATACAAAGAACTAGTATGCTAACTGAGCCAAGTCCGCTCTGTGTATGGCAGGAGCAGGCCTCTGTTTATTAAAACCAGTTCTGTAAGATCGGCCACTGAGACACCACACTTCATAAATCTAGTTGTGGTCTCTTTATACACTTGGAAGTGTAAGGCAGCAGTCAATTGTGCCGAACAGACAAGGAGGCTAATGGCAGAAGACTGAGAACAGAAAGGAAACAGAGATAATGGGCTAGAAGGGGGAAATGAAAGAAGAGAGAGGAGGTTCAGTGTGGTTCCCTAGAAAGGCAAGGGCATGCTATCTACCTTCTCTCTGCATCTCCTTCTCTGCTCACCAGGTCTTTGGATATGCCCCCATACTGCAGGGCCCCAAAAGAGGAGGGCTCCCAAAAAGATACCAGCCAAGAGAAATGTGGCCAGGAAAACTGGGAAAACCAACGCCAAGGTCCCCCAAAAGTGATGATGATCAAACTTAGAAACACAGATGTTAGAACTGGGAAGAACCTTGCAGGATTATCTAATCAGGGTCATAGGATCAGAGCTAGCAGAGACATCAGAATTCAAGTCTCACTCCTTGATTTTATAAAGGGGGAAACTGAGGCCCCCAAAGGGGAAGTATTTTGCCCTAAGTCCCACAAAATTTAATTACAGAGCAGGTACTTGAGTCCACCATGTCTCCTGGCCTCAAGGGTAGAGCTTTCTACATTATGCCAGGCTGCCTCACCAAGTAAACCAGGAACAAAGGGGTTAAGGGAAGCACTAGGAACCTGCATACTTTTATTACATTATCGAGATGTTATTGCATTATAAATAATGCTACAGGATGCATTATTTATACATTTAATATCAGGCTTGCTTATAAGTCAGATCTCTTCACTTTGAAAGAAATGCTCTGTCTTTGACACGTCTCCTGAAGCTGTGTACAAAGAGGGCTAGAGCAGGACAGTGTCCCTGCCCTCCCAAAACAGCAGAGAGAGAGTCAGGGTGCATTGAGAAAATGTAAATACCCCATCCTACGAGGGTGAGAAGCAGGGAGTGTCCTCACAGAGGATGACAACTGACTTTTCTCAGATGCCTTGCTCTCTTTCCCAGTTCCCTTAGGACTCATGAGGCAGGATGCAGAAAGAGTTTATGTCTTGTTACCATTTCCACATGCAATCAGAAAGCTGAAGGCAGGGAAGCCTACTGGAGTGAGTATGAAAGAAGGGGAAAAACATAAGTATTTATTAGGCATTTATGTGCCAGGCCTAGGACTAAGTGCTTTATAAATATTATCTCATTTGTGCCTCCCAGCAACCCTCCTAGGAAGGTGTAATTATTATAAGCATTCACAGAGCCAAGCACTTAATGACTACACATTCAACAGTCAAAGGTGGGGAACCTGCAGCCTTGAAGCCACATGCGACCCTTTAGGTCTTCAAGTGTGGCCCTTTGACTGAATTCAGACTTTACAGATGTTCACAGAAGTTTAGATTCAGTCAAAGGGCCACACTTTAGGACCTAGAGGGTCACATGTGGCCTCGAGACTACAGGTTCCCCAGCCCTAGTCTATCCACTTTGACATTCTATCTTTCCCACAAAACAAGTGGGACTTCTCCTTGGAGGCTAAAAGAAATAGAGAGACCTAGCAGTACCAGATTTCAAACTAAACTACGAAGCAGTAATCATCCAAAAGTATCTGGTACTAAATAAGAAATAAAGTAGTCAATCAGTGAAATAGATTAAACAATAAATAGAAGCAAATGACCACAGTAATCTTGTGTCTGATAAATCCAAAGATTTAAGATTTCAGGGCAAGAAGTCACTATTTAACAAAATCTGCTGGGAAAACTAGAAAGCAGTCTGGCAGAAACTAGGTATAGATCAACATCTAACACCACATACCAAGATAAGGCCAAAATGGGTATGTGATTTAGATATTAAGAATAACATCATAAAGAAATTAGGGGCAGCCTCTAGGTGGCGCAGTGAATAGAGCACCGACCCTGGAGTCATGAGGATCTGAGTTCGAACACGGCCTCAAACACTTAACACAAAAACTATCCATGTGACCTTGGGCAAGTCACTTACCCCAATTGCCCTCCAAAAAAGAAAAAAAATAGGGGAACATAGAAAAAATTACCTGTCAGATCTTTGGATAATGGAAGAGTTTGTGATCAAACAAGAGACAGAGAGGATCATAGGAGGTAAAATGGGTAGTTTTGCTTATATTAAATTAAAAATAATTTGCATAAACAAAATCAATGAAGCCAAAATTAGAAAGAAAATGAGAAACTGGGGGTAGGGACAAATTTAGAGCTTTCATTAAGAAAGGTCTCATTTCAGGGGCGGCCACTACGTGGCACAGTGAATAGAGCACCAGCCCTGGAATCAGGAGAACCTGAGTTCAAATCTGGTCTCAGACACTTAACACAAAAAAACTAGCCATGTGACCTTGGGCAAGTCACTTATCCCCAGTTGCCCTCCAAAAATCAAAAAAAGGAAAAGTCTCATTTCTCAAATATGTGGGGAACTGAATCAAATTTATTTTAAAAAAAGGAGCCAATCTCTAATAAATGGTCAAAGGATATGTACCAGGCAGTTTTCAGAAGAAGAAATCAAAGCTATCAACAGTCATATGAAAACATGCTCCAAATCACCAATACTCAGAGAAATGTAAACTAAAATAACTCTAAGGTACCACCTCACACCTATCAGATTAACTAATGTAACAGAAAGTGAAAATGACAAATGTTGTATGTGGAAAAATAGAGACACTAACACATGTTGGTGGAGTTGTGAATTGATCCAACCATTCTGGAGGACAATTTGGAACTATGCCCAAAAGGCCATAAAACTTCACAGCCTTTGACCTACCAATATTACTTCTAGGTCTATATTCCAAAGAGATCAAAGAAAAAGGAAAAGGACCCATATGTACAAAAAAATTTATAAGCAATAATTTTTGTGGTGGCAAAGAAATGGAAATTGAGAGGATGCCCCTCAATTAGGGAATGGCTGAACAAGTTATGGTATATGTTTGTGATGGAATACTATTGTGCTATATGAAATGATGAGAAGGATGATTTCAGAAAAATTGGGGAAGACTGTTATGAACTGATGCAAAAAGAAGTGAACAGAACCAGGAAAATAACAGCAATATATAACAATGATCAATGGTAAGCTACTCTAATACAATGATCCATGATAATTCCAAAGGACTCATAATGAAAAATTCTATTCACCTCCAGAGAGAGAACTGATGAACTGAGTGGAAATTAAAGTATATTTTTTCACTTTATTTTTCTTGCTTTTGGGGGGCAACAAATATGGAAATATTTTTGCATGGCTTCACGTGCATAATGGGTGTTATATTGCTTACCTTCTCAACGAGTGATGGAAGGGTTGAAGGGTGAGAATTGGGAACTCAAAATTTTTTTTAATGTTTTTAAAAATTTAAGAGTAATACGGAGAAGCAGAAAGGAGAGAGGAATAGCATTCCAGGGAGGAAGAATGAAGGAACATGAGCAAATAAGTCTCTGTATTCTATTAAACTCATTTTATGGCTCACCTGAGAGGTCTGCTATGGGGCAATCCTTGCTATTCACTCCCTGTTGTCTTGTTAATTCAGTCAAACTGTCAGGAGAAAAGCATCTGGAAGCTCATTCCATGTTATGCCAGAAACATTCATATTGTTAACAGCCACTCTTATCATAAGGCAACTCTGCCCATCTGTGGGACCCATAAGCCTTACCTAATCTAAATCATAAGTGATTGCCATAAACCACCAGGATTTTATGGAGTCACATATATTATTTTATATTAAGAATTCTTCTGAACTTATAAATTTCTCCTAGTAATCCTTAAAAGGAAAACAAGGGAAAGATGGCACTTTGGACTGATCACAAGGCTCTGGTGAAGCGTCTTTCTGCAATCATCTCTTTATTGGTGAATCCAACCACCTTCTCTTAATCGTTCTCTGTAGCATCTGACACACTGAGCAGCTCTTTGTTCTAAATATTTTCTCCTCCCTAGGTTTTCATGACATTGCTCTTTCTTTGATCCACTCAGCCTGGCTGACCAGTCCACTTCAGTCTCTTTTGCAGGGATACCATCTAGCTCCAAATATAGGCATAGGAATCCTCTCTCTCTCTCTCTCTCTCTCTCTCTCTCTCTCTCTCTCTCTCTCTGTCTCTCTCTGGATATATATACACATACATACATATATATATATATATGTAGTGGATGTGTATATCTATAGTGTATATGTGTATATGTAGTATGTGTGGAGATATAGTGTGTGTATAAATATATAGATAGACACACTCTCTCTTAGTCATCTCATTAATTTCTGTGGACTCAACTTTCATATCTATGGAAATGATTCCCAAGTTTATATATCCAACCCTCCTCTGCCTCTTGAAAGAGCAAGTCCTGTAACTGCCAGCTCATCTGTCTCTCCCTAAAAGGCCCCAGAGGCATCTCAAATTCATGTCCAAAATCAAACTCGTCTCTCCTCCAAAACCCTCCCCTATTTCCCTGTTTCTATCAAGAAAACCATCATTCTTCCAGTCATCTAGGTTCCCAAACCCAGACTTATATCTTTTCCTTCTCACTCAGCCTCTATATCCAACCAGTTGCTAAATATTATTAATTCTACCTCTACAATCTTTTGCATCTTTCCTCTTTTCTAGTCTCCCATAACCATCACTCCAGTTCAGAACCTCATCACCGTTTACTCGGAATAATACAGTAGCCTCTGTTAACAAAAGACCCCAGACCCATAAAGGGACCTGGAATGAAAGAGAGGTCAATCACAGATTACAAAGCATTTATTGTCTGAGAAAAAGTTTGCAAGGGAGAAAAGATCTTGCAAGGAGGAAGAGAGACAGAGACAGTAAAGAGACAGAGAGGCAGAGGAGAGAGAGAGCTCTCGGCTGCTCCAAGGGGAGTGGGAAAAGGGTGAAATAATATAGAATTGGGTGGGGAACAGGAGGCTAGGACAGAAGACATCTACAGACACAGTGAGCCAGGCAGCAGGATGTTTAGAAACTCCCAACCATGGTCTTGAGTCTGCAACTTCTGCTCAAGGTGGCCCTTGAGCTGATCAAGGCTGGTTCTGTGGTTTCTGGCAGATAACAGGAATCTCCAAATTCAGCTGGAGTTCACTCACAAAGGATCACTGGTATGTCAAGCATCTCTGAGCCTCAGAAATCCTTCAAATTGGCTGGTTGCTGCGTAGCTCCATTGTCCTGCTCCCCTGTAAAGAAGGGAAGTTCCAATAATACATAGTGCAGTCATTACAGAGCCCATGTTCACACCTCCTAACTAGTCTCCCTGAAGTCTCCCTTCTCTCCAACCCTCTTCCTCAACTTTCCAAATAGTTACTTTTGAAACATAGATCTGACCATTGCTCTGCTCCAGATGCTTCAATGGCTCCCTATTGCCTCTGAGATAAAACGCACCTCTTCATTTAAAGTACTTCACAACCTAATTCCAACCAATCTTTCCATATTTATTTCAAACTACTACCACTCTTTCTATTCCAGCCAAAGAGGCCTACTTATTATTCTTTTTTCATGGTCTTACATCTTTCATCTCTGGGTTTTTGTATAGGACATACCCCATGCCTGGCATACTCTCCTTTCCCACTTCTTGGAACCTCTATCTCCCTTCCACGTTCATCTAAAACACCAACTCCTTCAAGTGGACTTTCCTGGTTCCCCTCATCTTAACCCAGCCCTAAAATTACATTGTGTTTAATTCGTGTACATTTTGTCTTTACTTATTGCCTGTGTTATATTTTCCCAGGACACTGTAAGGTCTTTGAGGTTAAGGTTATTTTCTTTTAATCTTAGTATCCCCAGTACCTAATACACTACCTGCCACATAATGGGCATTAAATAAATGTTTGTTGACTGACCTTGACTAGGATGGGTTATAAAACAATTCATGATACATTTGGTATAGTGGGGGTAGAAGGAGGCATACTTCTGGAAGCTGTCCTCAGATATCTGAAAGGATGTCATGTAGAAGAAATGGGCAGCTAGGAGATGCCATAGTGCACAGAGCCCTGGGGCCTGAAGTCAGGAAAACTCAGTTTCCTGAGTTCAGATCTGACCTCAGACATTTACTAGCTCTGTAATCATGGGCAAGTCACTTAACCCTGCTTGCCTGAGTTTCCTCATCTGCAAAAATGAGCTGGAGAAGGAAATGGCAAGCCCCTCCAGTATCTATGCCAAGAAAACCACAAACAGGGACACAGAGTCGGACACAACTGAAACAACCCAACAACAATAACACGTGGAAGGAGGAACATAGTCAGTGATGATTCTTCTGAATGATCATTCGGACCCACAAAGTATCTAGAAACTGGAGCATCTTTCTGAGGATCCAGAAGTTTGTATTCTGTGGAAGGGGGAAAAGCAAATACAGTGAAAAGCAAAAAAACCCCAACAATCCCTGCTCTCAAGGAGTTCACATCCTAATGGAGGAGGCAATATGCAAACGACTTCGTTATATACAGGGTAAATTGGAGATAATCAATAGGAGAAAGGTTATATAACCCACCTCTTGACAGAAAGGTTTAAGGTGCAGAATGAGATATAAAATTTTTTTCAGACAATGAGGCAATTTGTTTTGCTCGACTACACTTATTTGTTACAAGGAAATTGTTTTTTCTTATATCTCTTTTTTCCCAATGGGGTGGGAGGTGGGAGGAAGAGAAAATAGATTTCTCTTTTTGTTTTTAATTTAAATAGAAAGTGGGTGGGGAGTTGCTATCAATGTGGAATGTTACATGCACTCTCAGATGAGGTCACTGTATTATTAGTTTTACTGATTTGTTTTATTTTGTTACAAGAAATCTGTCATGGGATAGAGTAATCTAAGTGTTTGTGATATAAAAATAACACAGTGATAGTTTTTAAATTATTGCTTATCATTTTAAAAACATTAGTAGATAAAATGGTGTGGGCTTTGGCTATAGGATCGTAGATTTAGAGCTGAAAGTGACTTCAGAAATCATCTACTTCAGAGGTGGGGAGCCTGTGGCCTCAAGACCACATGGGACCTTCTAGGTCCTTGGGTGCTTGCCTTTTGACTGACCAAGTTTTACAGAACAAATCCTGTTATTAAGAGGATTTGGTTTTTTATTTGTTTTTTTGTTTGGGGGGGGGGGGTGTTGGGTTTGGGTTTTTTTGGTTTGTTTGGTTTTTTTGCGCTTTTTGGAGAGGGGAAGGCAGGGCAATTGGGATTAAGTGATTTGCCCAAGGTCACGGCTAGTAAGTATTAAGTGTCTGAAGCCGGATTCAAACTCAGGTCCTCCTGACTCCAGGGCCAGCACTCTATTCACCGCGCCACCTAGCCACACTTATTAAGAGGATTTGTACTATGACATTTGGAATTAGTTGAGGACCTAGAGGGCCATATATGGCCTTGAAACTTCAGGTTTCCCATCACTGAATTTTCTAGTCTAAACTCTTTATTTTACAGATTAGGAAACTGAGACCCAGGGGAGCAAAATGATTCATCTGAGGTCACCTGGGTAGTGAGTGGCAGTCAGTTCTCAAACCCAAGTCCAAATCCAATGATCTTTCCACTGGGTGATTAATGTGTGTATTTGCAAAATGGATTAACCAAGTTGAGTAAAAAGGACACCAGTTAAGTGTGTAAGCTGAATAAGGAGCAGAGTGAGAAGGAAGACACTCTTAGAAAAATTGTATCATGGAATGGATTTAGCGTAGCCTGGAGAGCTACTCATAGCTGAGTCATAGAAGAAAGTCTAGCTCAAAGCAAAAGTAGTCTATAAGGGTCATGACTTCAGAGGCCCTGGAGAGAGCATCTTTGGGGGACAAAAACCAAGAGTAGACTGAATTTACATGTAAGTGGATATGGAGAGGACATTTTGGATTCAGAATGAAAAGGTGGGGCCTAGCAAGGATGAACTGGGTAACCCAAGGCAAGGTTAAGGGAGAATTGGTCAGACTAGGAAACAACCAAATTACACCTATATGTTTCTATTAATGGAGCCTAAGATCAGGTTTGCTTTTTTGCCTACCATTTCTGATTCATTGAGCTTGCAGCTCACTTTTCACATTAACCAGTATTCAGACAGACCATCTTCATTTTTTATTTGTTCATGTGATGTTTATAACCTAAGTGTGACACTTGATATTTCTCCCTTTTAAACACCATTTTCTTAGATTTGGTCCATAGTTCTAGCCTGTCAAGTTCAATTCTGGAATGACAATTCTGTCATTCAGTTCCTTACTTTTTCCTCCTAGCTGAGTATCTTCAAAAACCCAATAAGCAGGTCATTGGCATTTTTATCTAAGTCCTTGATAAAAATGTTGAACCAGAGGTTCAAGGCAAAGCCATTAGATACTTCTTTCCAAGAGACAGAAGCACCCAGGAAAAGGCTATGCACCAGGGCAAGAAGACTTACTAGACCCAGACAAGGCTAAACCCAAATGACACTCTGATGGAAACAGATAAGAACTAGTAGCTTTGCCCCCCACTACCAGTTTTGGGTCACACATCTATGGAGGAGCGAGGAGAGGCCCTGCCCTGATGAGTGGTATTCCTGGGTATAGAGGCCCTGGGTGCTAGACTGAGAAGGGAAGAAGTTCAGAAGCCAGCAGCAGCAGGGCTGTGGCTCAGTATCCAGATTCAGAGAAAGCAGGGTCCCACTTCTAGCATCTAGCCCAGGCTGCAAAGGAACGATCAAGGCAGAAATCCAAGACTAAAAGGAAGCCTACAGTTCTGCCACTCTGAGCCGACAAAGCTTTCCAGGTGGCTGTTTGGGGTAGAATCCAATGGTCTTTTAGTTACTGCTGTTGCTGCTACTACTTTCATCTTTGTCATCATTGTCATTCAGTCATTGCAGTCATGTCCGACTCTTCGTGGCCCCATTTGGGGTTTTCTTGGCAAAGAGTCCTTCTCTAGCTCGTTTTACAGATGAGGAAACTGAGGCAAGCAGGATCAGTGACTTGTTCAGCGTCACACAGCTAGTAAGTATCTGAGGTCAGATTTGAACTCAGGAAGATGAGTCTTCCTGACTCTAGGCCCAGCACTGCAGTCACCTAGTTGCCCAGATAGAAGTTACAAAGAGGTTTAAAAGTTAAATGAGCTGCCTGGACAGAGAGCACATCCCCCCTCACTGAAGGCCTCCAAGCAGAGGCTGGATGGCCACTTGGTAGATGTGGTATAGAGGGAGCTACTATTCAGGTGGATGAACACTGAGGTGCCTTCCAGTTGTGAGACTGGGTGATTCTGTGCAATGAGATTAGCCCAGAAGCACTTATTCCTAATAAAACCCTGCTGGCTCCTGGTGATCGCCCTTCTTTAAGTGCTCACAAAGTATCCCTTTAATAATCCATCCCAACATTTTGCCAGGAATTTTCATAAAACTTGCCATCTTATACTGAGAAGAATGTACTTTCTCCCTCTTTGGGAAAATAAAGACAGTGTGTGCTCATCGTAAGCCCAATAGCCCAGTTCTAAGACTATAGTAGGGAGAAAAATACTCCTTCCATGATCAGTGAAAAGATCATTGGTTTTGGAATCAAGGCACCTGGGTTCAAATCCTATCTTTGTTACTACCTGTGTGACCTTGGGTAAGACCCTTAACCTCTCTGGGTCTCAGTTTCCTCATATGAAAAATGAAGGGATTGTATTAGATGGCTTCTGAGCTCCCTTCAGGTTCTAGGTCCATGAACCTACATCGAGCCTAGTGGGTTAGGGGGCTGAAAATGCTTTAAAGAGGGTCCAAGAAGCAGAGTCTGATAGAAGAGAGCAGACAGAAAGGAGAATATAGCCAAGATAAAATGGACAGAAATAGACTCAGAGATAGAAAAGTAGATCCAGGAACAGAAAGACATACCTAGTAACACTAGTGAAATTAGAATTGGAATGTGAATAGGCAAAGAGCCCTTAACCTCCCTGGGCCTCAGTTACCTGAAATGTAAAATAAAAGCCTTACATTAGATGAAGCCCCTTCTAGATCTACAATACTATAACCCTATTATCTCAATTCAAATCCCTATTTAGGCAGTGCAGTGAATAGAGCACTGGGGCTTGAGTCAGGGAGACCTGAGTTCAAATCTAGTCTCAGTTGCTTACTATCTGTGTGACCTTGGGCAAGCCATTTAAACTTACTTGTAAATTGCTTAGCAACAGTGCCTGGCACATAGTAAGTGCTACATAAATATTAGCTATTATAATTATCATCATTTATTATTGTTGCTCTATGTATATAGTCATCACTCTGACCCTCAGTTTCCTCATCTGTAAAATGAGAACATTGGAGTAAGTGATGCCTACATTTCTACCCACCACCTCTATATCTACAAGGGGAAAGGTCAAGGATTCCAAGTTGGAAGGGACCTTAGGAGGGAAACACTTAAGTCCTGGAGAAGGACAATAAAGGGTTAGCCCAGCAGAAGCAGGGGCTGTCTGTGGCGGCACCTGTGCATCCCAACACCCAGCCCTCCCAGGCCCAGAGCCCTCCTTGGAAGCGCACATCGCCAATCACAGTCATTGTGCTCCTCTCCCCCAGCCCCCAAGAAACAGCTTCCTGAGGCAAGCTGCGAGTTGTAACAGGTTGTTAAGTAGGCCTGCATTCAGAACATAAAAGATAAATCCCCTAGTGCTAGGTCTCCAAAACCTACTAATGGGAATTAGAGCCAGAATCTAATCGGGAGAGACAGAGACACAATCCCTCCACGACTCCCAAGAGAGGGTTGGGAGGGGGGCCGAGTCTCTCTAAGAGATGGCACTTTATCTCCCCGGGTTCCCTGCAGCCCCATAATCCCAGCATTCATTCAGCAAATAATAATAATAAATATAGTCAGAAGCAACTCCAGCTACTTCAGCCTTAATAAATGGGTTGAAATAGTGGCAAATTCAGACAGAGAGAGCATCTTTTCAATAAAAGCTGATAGGGTTATTAATAACGGTAATGTAGTACCTAGCAAGTCAGACCTTCTCAGTAAGACCTCTCCCTGGCTCTCTCCCCCACCCCCCACTGAAGCAAGCAGTCTGCAGCTGGAAGGAGAGCAGAGCCCAATGCAAGAAAGCCTGACACTCTTCTCACCGGGGACCCCACAATTCTCACTGCCCAGACAATGAGGCCCAGTTGCCAGCCCAGGGGACCCTTCCTCCCCATTGCTGGGGGAGGACATTTGGCACAGCCAGAGGCCACAGCTTTCCCAGGGCAGGACTTTGGGAGGTTCTCAGTAGGAACCACCCCCTTCTCAGGGCCTTCCCTGTAGGATCAATGGCCTGTTTAGAGCTGGAAAGGGCCTTAGAGATTCTGGTACAAGGGGACATGCATTAACTATAGAAAGAGAGGACCAGGCTGCAGACCTCACCTGATGCTTACCACCTGAGGGACCTTGCGCAAGTTACACAATATCCCTAGACTTCAATTTCCTCATGAAACAAGAAAGGGACCAGGACGACTACAGACCCTTCCAGCTCTAGTTATGGAGCTAAAATCCTCTAGTCCCATCCCACTCATTTTACAGATGAAACTGAGGCCTGGAAGAATTTTGTGGCTTTCTTACAGTGACACAGGTTACATGGCAGGTTAGGATCACAAGGGCTGTCTAACCTCAGAATTGTTGAGTCGTTTTTTGGTCATGCCCCCATTTGAGGTCTTCTTTACAAAGATACTTTGCCATTTCCTTCTCCAGCTCATTTGACAGATGGGGAAACCAAGGCAAACAGGGTTGAGTGACTTGCCCAGGGTCACACAACTAGTAAGTGTCTAAGGCCAGATTTGAGCTCAGTAAGCTAGGTCTGCCTGACTCCAGGCCCTGCACTCTATCTAGTGCACCACCTAACTGCCCTAACCTTAGAAAAGGGGATCAAAATTTCTTTGTACTGCCAATGTCCTTTGAATTTTTTTACATTCTAATTCAAATAAATTCAATTCTATTCCAAAATCTATACATACTAAGGGTCTACTATGTGCAGACCTGTTATGTGTACTGTATTAGGTACTGCGGAATATAAAGATGAAAAAATTATATTAAGAAATGCCTCTCTTGGGTAAGTTCTACCTACAAGGACCCTATACTCTTCTAGCAGTACCCTAGACAATACTGACACAGACTCAAGCGAGGAACTGGAGAAAATGAGGCATTCACTGATTGTATAACATTTAACCAGAGAAGTTTAACAGATATTCAGCAGATATAGAAATTACGTAGGTGGGACACATTTCCACCTCCTCTGAATTGCCTCTGTATGTCCCATCAAAAGAATGTATTGACCCCCTCAGCAGTAGGAGGTCCATTAATCTTCAAGGAGGCAGATTGCTTTTAACTGGACTTTTATGTCTTAAGCTACCAGAAAGCTACCTCAAGGATAAATCCTAGTCTCCTTGGACCAGCTGAGTCTCCAGGATGTTGCACTTGCCTTTTAAGGAGAAAATCAGTCTATGTAGCAGGACCCTTCAAATCTTACTACCATGAGTCCCCACTGGATTAGCAAATGTTGATGCAACCCTAGGTGGTATTCAGCATGTATACAAATAAATATAACACAAGGCATTATACTGTCAGGAAAAAAAATGGAGAGTCAGACTACATGTAGAGAAATAGGTAGAAAGAAATTTCCTTTTCAGCTGAGAGGATCTGGGATAACTTTACAAAGGAGGTGGCTTGTGGGCAGAACCTTGAAGGAAAAGAAGGATTTCACTGGGCAGAAACAAGAAAGTCCCCAAGGTGCTATACACTTGAGCCTTCAGGTCATCCCAATTTCCTTCATTTTGCTCCCATAAGGCACTGGGAAATCTTAAGAAAATTACCCAAATTACTCATGACAGGTCCAAGAGGGGATACCACCCCACCTCTGTTGATCTTTCCTATTCCTGAAAAGGAAGACCTTAAGGTCCTCTACTCAGTTAAGGTGGGTATGAATTGTGCTCAAAATTCCTACTCCACCTAATGGGACCCAAATGTGTCCTACAAAAAGAAGAGAATGTTAGACTACTCAGGAAAATGATATGTTTGAACAAAAAAAAATTCTCCCTAACTTGTAGCCTGCGGGCATCAGCTGTCATAACTCTGAATGGATCACATAGTCAGGGAGGCCAAGTTCTCTGTCACTTTCCATAAACTCCTACAGTCCATCGCAGACTCTGCATGGACCCACAGGAAGAGTCACTAAGAATCACAGCAATGATGCCCTGAACAAGGTGGTGTCCAGGAACCTAGAGACAGAATGTCCTCCAACAAGGATGAAGCATAACAAGGAAAAGCACTGAACTGGTTCTAAATGCCCCCAAAAATGATGAGTCAAAGACAAATACCACACCAAGAGGGATCGTGAAGAGAAAATAAACCATCTGAATTCTACTAAAGGGACAAAAATGTGATGTGGACAGAATGATCCCACAGTAACAGAGGGATTCTTCTTCAAACAGTGACTAAAAGAAGGCTAATTCAAATTCAAAGTGTTCTATGGTCTGCATACACTAAGGAAAAAAAAAACCAGCTCATAAGCCCCCATCAATGTGTTCACCTTTACTAGTCAGCCAGAGGATACACTAGCTCAAAGCAAAGGCGTTTAATGAAATAGTATAGTAAGAAAAGTAACAAAAATATTTCCCCAATTAATCTGGGTAATATTCTCTCCCCAACATATACATCACCAATGAGAAGAATAGAAATGATGGATACATGTAGGAAATTTATGTGGAGGGAACATTTGTCCAAGGAATACATATAGAAGGGTAAATCACCACTGAAGCTATGGGGCTGCAGAAAAATTGATGTCTACTGGTGATGTCATCATGCTTTTCCTCCTGTGCCTGCTTTCTTTGTGGTTCACGTGGCATGTAGTTTATGCCAGACATGTGGTCTCTTCTAGGTATATGAGCATGGCACATAGTCTCTGCCAGGTATCGCTCCTTCCTCATCTCATGCAGTTACCACTGGTTAAACACCAGGGACAGTTCCACCGAGCACAAAGTTGTGAGATGTCTCTCTGCTTCTAGCTACTTGAAATGGCCCCTGAAAAAAGGTTAAGAACTCTCTGATTTTCAGATTACTCTTCCAACAAACTACCAAGAGTTATCAAGGGTCCAAGTGTCCCAGTTTCTCAAACCAAAGCTCTTTTTCTCTTCCATGTAAATGAGTGGGAACAGGCAAAGGTACAGGAACAAAAACTAAGCCCAGAGACCAAGGTCATTGTTTTTCCCCAAAGTAACTACATTTCTGGACTTTCACATGTATATGTGGCTGTCAAACTACTTCAGGCTTTGGGCCTATTTTATATTCTGTGTAATACACACTATATAAACCTAACAAGAATAATTTGAGCTATTACTACTATTATTGTGATCTAGCTCAATAGAGGCTTTTCTTAAATCAAAGATCTTACAGAGATTGGAGCAGCAAAATAATACCAATAATAAGGTTACTTCATGTATGTCTATAGCATTTTAAGGTTTACCAAGTGTTTCCTTCACAATTCCAGTTTTCTATTCTCTGGCTTTTCTTATCTTGGCATTCAAGGCTCTCCACAATTTAAGCCCAGCCTCCTTTTCTAGCCTTATCTACCACTGCTATTATTAGATGTGCCCCCACAGAACAGCCAGTGAGAATATTTAACTTTCCACAGAGGTGCTACACATTTTCCTACATACCAGTCTTGGGCCATACTGTTCTCTTTGCTTAGAATGTCACCCTGCCAACTCTGACTATGAAATTCCTACCCCAAAGCCCAACTCAAATGTTACCTCTTTTATGCAGCTATCCATACTGCCCCCAATTAGAAATGATTTCTCCCTTCATGAACCCCAAAAGCCATGTGCTTATACCTTTCTTATTATACTTAGCACAGTCTACTTATATACTATAGTTACAATGGGAGTGCCCAGACAATGACCTCAGTCCTTGTTACCCACCTGAGGTTGCCTTTTGTTTTGATATCAGTGCAGTCTCCTCGACAAAGTATGAACTTGCCAGGCTCTGTTGACACCCTATCAATGATGATTGACTGGTGATTGGTGATTAATTGCTAATTCATGTACCTTTGGAACAACCTTGGGCCTAGCCTTTAAAATGCCTGTACACAAACTCAAGAGGCTAGAGTACTGGGGGAAAGCAAAACCGAGAGATGTTACAAGAGCTCAGAATTCAGTTCCCTGGACAACCATACATCTTCTCCAGAGATGCCTGTGTACAGAGAAACTGGCACCAGATGAAGTGGGCCATGTTCCTAGACCAAGCAGAAGTCAGAGCCAAGAAGTAGCAAGGGACAGAGCTACACTATAGAGGGAAACACCCAGACCTTTTTTATTTTGTTTTCCATTCAGGGAACAAAACAAGCATTTCCACAACACAGTACAATAGAAAAGATGATTTCACATGAAAATGCAAATCTACCAAAAATACGAACTTACTATTCCCTCCAAATACACAACAATGTTATAATGTATTTTTTTTCTTTCCTTTTCCTACCCCACCCTAGAGATGGCTACCATTAGACACAAATAGGTGTGTGGATGTGTATATATATGTATGTATATATATATAATTTATATTTATATAATGTATGCATGTATATGTGTGTCTACCTAAGTAACCTAAGGCACAAGTGTCAGTGGCAAGATTTGAATGTAGTTGCTTTAATTCTAGAACCAGGGTGCTTTGCAAGGCCTCATGGGTCCCTGGGAAGTGGAGGCCCACTGAGGAATGAAGGGGTTCTTAACTATTTATGAGCGCATACACAATCCTTACAATTTTTTGTTGGATTAAATAAAGTCTGTTTTATATTCCATGTCCTGTTACTTTGAGTGCAGACATACACTCATTCATTTTTTTAGAGATCTGGGCATGAGTTAGATTCTTGTGTTCCCAAGGGAATTCCCCTAGGTAGGGCACAAGCCCCATTTTGTTTCTGGATCTCCAGCACTTTGCATATAGTAGGCATTTATAATAAATGTATGTTGAATTGTGGTTTAACTGAATGATAGCTGCAGAGGTGACCTAGGTATTTGTATTTTTATCTTCTCATCTAGATTTCAGTTCTTTAAAAAAGGTAATGGTCTAATTTATCTTGAATTCCCCATAGTTCCTATCATAGGAATCTGCACACAAATAGATGTTCAATGAATATTTTAGGAAAACCATTTGTGTCTCTGGGAAGGTTGGGGGTCACCTGAAGGAAGACATGCTTTACTTTCTATCAATCTAAATCTTTTTCCCTTGTGAGGCAGGCCACTCAGGGCTCTGGGACTGAAAGGATATAGTCATATATATATATATATATATATATATATATATATATATATATATATAACAAGCATATGCGTACTTTAAAAAAAAAAGCACTGAACTTGGAGTCAAAAGATTGGAGTTTGAATTCTATTTTGCTCATTACAAGATATGTGACTATGACAAGTTATTTAACCCCTAAGATTCTCAGTTTGCTCATCTGTATAATGGGGATAAAAATGCTTATACTATGTCTACCTCACAAGGTTATTTTGAGGAAAGTGCTTAGCAAGTTTTAAGATATTGTAAAAATGTGAGTAACTATACTTCAATTAGGGAGTGATGTGTAATGAGTTTATTCCACAAGATAAGAAGAAACTGGCATTTATCTTCTGAGTGTGTGTGTGTGTGTGTGTGTGTGTGTGTATACACACATAATAAGGTATGCTTGATAACACTTGGAAACCTGACAGTCAGCTGGAAGAGTGAAAAGATCTGACAGTGCCTGAAATTCCACCATTGGGGTCATTCCTTAATGCTGAAACATTTTCCCAAAAATCCCTGCTAAAATATGCATACAGTGTGGAAAGCAGCAGCTTCTCATAAGACAGTAAGAAGCGATGGAGAGAATAAGGAACTTACATAAATGTTGGCAATTTATGGCAATTAAACCATGTCATTCCAAGAGCATTTAGATGGTAAGGATGATACTGGACAGATCATGGTTGAGAGATGGAAAAGATCGATCACAGTTCTTATAACAACCTGATCTCTAGCTATGGAGGACAGCCATTGGAGCCCAACCTCACAGTCCAAAATGTGCTGCATGAAGAAATAGAGATGATGCTACAGAAAACCCAAATAGAAAATGCAGTAGGAGACCAAGTCTGCCAAGAAGAGGTCTGTGCTAGAGGCCATAGTTCTGAGGGGAATGAGAGATAGATTCCATAAATCTAAGCAGTCACACAGTAAACAGCAGGGGTGGGGAACCTGCAGCCTCGAGGCCACATGCAGCCCCCTAGGTCCTCAAGTGCAGTTCTTTGACTGAATTCAAAATTCACAGAACAAATCCCCTTAATAAAAGGATTTGTTCTGCAAAACTGGGACTAAGTCAAAAGGCCATACCAGAGGACCTAGAAGGCCCCATATGGCCTCAAGGCCCCAGGTTCCCCATCACTGGTATAGAGAGAGAATGCAAGTCCTTATTGTTCCTTGATTGTTTGATTTGGCAGAACAAAATGGTGCCTTGGAGGCTTTGGTCAAATAAGGCATTCCTCCAAGCACATGTCTGAGAACATACAAGATTCCTTAAAAGGGGGTGAACAACTTTGCTCAACAAACCTGTGATTATTAATATTAAACAAGGAGACATATATACTCGCCACTATCATGAAGTATGCCCAGTGTAGGGTCCAAGCAATAGAGGGATCCCCTAAGGATGGGGAAGTCCTCCAAATGCTCCTGACCTCAAGCTAATTGTACCAGGCCCTGGAACATTACAAAACCTTCTAGGCAAGATATGTAATTCCTTCCCCCAAAACTGACCTAACTATCCAGAGAGGAAAAACCAGGTGGTTGAAGAATACTTAATGTCTAGACTGTGATGGTCAGTTGATTAAATGGCTAGGCCACAGAGCTGGTTCACCAGTACATGTCTCTTGGACAGTGAACTAGGCCCCAAACTGAAAATAAGAGCTAGATGAATTCTACTTGGGAGATAATTGTGCCCTGCTTTCAATGACTCAAGTTTTTCCCTGAAACAAAAGCTTGTCTTTTAATACTAATAGTCTTCTGGTGATGCTATAAGGGGATCTATGTGGGATTTATCATATTACCGACAATGAATTGTACAAGACAAACGCACAAAAAGATGGCAATGTATGATTAGAAAAGTAGATGGGCTGGTCCTATAGTGAGAGTGAGGGCTAACCAATGGAGAGTCTCTCTGCTCCTCTTGGATCCATCCAATGTCATGATATCCAGAGCAAGCCACCCAGAATGTTGGGTGGACCCCCTCTGGAGGATTTTTTGGAGACTGTGTCCAAGAGTTGCACAGGATAAGGAAGTGTGGATAGGATGGGTTCTGCACTATTGGAAACAGTACCCATATTAATGAAATCATAGCTCTCTCAAAGGACTATACAATTCACTGAGAAGAGCCCTCCAGCACAACAGCTGAGAAAGCAATGGGGCAAAGGGCAGTTAGAGGTCACAGTGAATAGAAGACTGAACCTGGAGCCAAGAAGACCTGAATTCAAATGCAACCTCAAACACTTACTAGCTGTTTGACCCTGAGCAAGTCACTTAGCCTCTTACTACCTCAGTTTCCCCAACTACAAAATAGGGGTAAAATAGCAGCTACCTCCTAGGGTTCTTGTAAGAATCAAATGAGATATTTGTAAAGCACTTAGCACAGTGCCTAGCATAGAGTAGGCATTTAATAAACAAATGGGCACTTCCTTCCTTTTAAGTCAGGTGTGCTTTGGTGAGAAGGGCTGGTGGCGGCAGTCATATGTGGTCTTAGACTGGGAGGCTATAGACTGTAAAGGGGAACCTGAGGTCATGGTGTCTGCCCATAAATATCCACGAAAGTAAATGAAAGTATGGATAACATTACTAAGAATAGCTAACATTTATATAGTGCTTTGAGGTTTGCAGAGGACTTTATATATATATATATATATATATATATATATATATATATAATTTCCCTTGATCCCCACAACAACCTTGGGAAGTGGTTACTATTATTATCTACTTTTCAGACAAGAGGGAAATTGAGGGGGAGAGAGGTTAACATGTGCATTCCAGCTAATAGCATGAGTGGACCAGCCAGGCTACATTTCCATGAAGGCTAATAAGGACAGGAGAGGCTTAAAGACTTCCCCAGCTAATGGAAATTTGGACAGATCTGTAGAATGGGGAAGACACAGTGACAACTGGACTTAAAACTCACAGGCATTCATGAAGCTTTTAAGTACAACAAATTATATTCACATGCCTCCTCTAGATGTAAATCTCTCTCCTGGGTCTGAGCTCTTACAGCCTGTAACACAAACTTCCCTATGATTAGCTTATGGATTTCCAGTATAAGGAATCACCCTGGAGACCCTCTGTGGTCCCACAGTGTTTTAGGAACAATACAACCACGCCCATTGTCCAAGAAAATAAATGCTTTCCATGTCTCAGAAGGTTCTAGACTGTCTACCCTATAATGTGGTATGTAGGCTTGGTAGTCTCTGAGGTTTGAAAAGGAAAGATCCTAAAAAGTTTCATGAAGTGAAACTGACAAAATACGGGAAAATTAGAATAAGAGGAGATGGAAAGAGAGTGAAAGATAAAGAGAAAGGAGAGAAGGAAATGGTCATGGAGCTAAGGAAGGTGAATTAATCTGTGTCTAACTCCTGCTGGTGATAACAAGAGGTCTTCCCTGCACATTTGCTTTTGGTAACCAGAGTCTTCCAGCCCTTCTTCCCCAGGAATAGACTTGGGCATAGAGGCAGCAGCATTTTGCAGAACCTGCCTTCACTCCAATGCCACCTTCTCACTGAACTTAAAGTCAGAGGGACTGTATTTGAATCCTTACCCTGCTGTTTACTATCTGTGTGACCTTAAGAAAGTCAACTCTCAGGATCTCTTTTTCCTCATTTGTAAAAAGCGAAGTTGGACCAGATGAGCTCTGAGATTCCATCCAGCTTCAGATCTATGGCCCTATGATTCAGACATTGAGGCTTCAGCATTTATCCACTGGAAAAAAAAAAAATTACATCTTTCATCTCCTTACTCAAAACTCTGTGCCAAAAAACTAGGACAGGCCTGGGAGCCTGTGGACTTGCACCCCTCTGAGAATGGAGACATTGCAGGATCTAACTAGCAATGAGACTTCTATTTGCTTGAAATATCCCTCTGTTGTTTTAAGTAAATGTTCACACACACACACACACAGCACACACACACATGCCAGTTCCTGAAATCAACATGTTCCTTCATTCTCTAACCCCCCAACTGTACTAGGAGTCCCCTGGTACTCTCTCAAGCATCCAGAGGAGAGGGCTTAAGACATGCCATGAACCCTATCTAGCCACAAGGTCCTTGAGGACCCCCGTGCAGTGCCCCCCTGAGGGTTTAGGCCTATGTCACAGAATCGTCTGTCCTTCACCGAACAGAATGAGGGCATTGTAGAGGAGGAGGGCATCCCATAGCCAGGACCCTCCCCAACGTCTCTTTCTTCTCCTAGAGAAGCCAGTCCCTTCCAATTCCCCTGTACAGCGGGGCCAATTCCTATGCAATCCGATGGGTGCCCACGGCCTGCCCCCCCAGCCAGTGCCCCCGCTGTGACCTACACCGGGCCAGTGACTCCCCCACAGCCCTCGGCCTGACCTCCCGTAATGAAGGGAATTAATATGGCCAAGCCTCCAGCCTGGCCGCTCTGCTTCCCAGCAGCACAGAGCCTCAGCCTCTAATTGATTAGGCCATAAAAATCTGGGCCCTAAATTGAAAGGCGCTGCACTAATTCTCTTTTATGTTAAATTTCTGTCTTTCTCCTTTATCGAATCGTCGGTCCAGCGTCCCTTTGGCTCCCTATGGTGGGCTTGCTGGGGGCCTGTTTTTCTCCTGCTCAGATTAAGTACCTAATCAAAACCTTGTCTCCCTTAATGGCATAAAATTGAAAGATAGATATTGCACTTTACACAGCTGATTAAACTCTAGAATGTGGCTTAAATGCTTTACAGGGCTTGTTACATTAACTAACTTTGTCATCTGCCAGCCATCTTATAATTGCATGTGTGCATGTTGCGCCTGGAGATGCCCAGGCAGGATTTCTTTTCTCTCCATTACCCTGCCCACCACCCACCACCCCAGGGCCTCCCCCTGACTGAGGGGCAGGGTGCCTCGCTTGGACAACCGAGGAAAATCAGGGCTGGGCAGCGTGCCCCCTGAGATTTTGTTCCAGGTTTGAAGCACAGGGTCCTGCTCTCCCCAGGTAACCCCCAGCCCCAATTACATTCTGACCTGACTTTTGAAACATGAGCCCCATCCCCAGAGCACCCTGGAAAGCTGCCACCCCACAGAATGTTAGAACTGGCTGATCACTTAGAGGCCATCTAGGGCCAACTCCAGCCCCAAATTCAAGATGAGGAAACTGAAGGTCAAAGAAATGAAGTGACCAAATTCACACAACAGAGCTGGCATTGAAAGCAGGGCTCAGTGGTCTCAGAGCCAGGGTTGTCTCTGCTTCCAGCACACAGCCTTCTATGTGCCTCTGCCCAGGACACATCCCATTCTCCACTCCTCTGGTGCTTATAAATGACTCTCCATCTAGAAGGCAGCCTTCATTGAGTTGAAAGCCGATTTCCATTAATTCTCCTCCCTCTTCTGGACTCAAACTCTACCATCACCGCACTCTGTGTCTGACGTGAAATGAATATTTCATAGGGTCATAGGATTTAGGAGGGAAAAGGAACCACCTCAGAGACCACTGAGCTCAACCTCCTTATTTTCAGAGGAGGAAACCAAGGCCCATGGAAGGAAAATGACTAGCTTAAGGTCACAGTTACCGAGTAAATTGCTATTCACTCTGGACCTGGTTTTCATGAGAAGGGTCTGCTGTTGGGGAAGGCAGGGACAGAGCAGCTGCAGGGCTTTTGAAGGCAGAACTAACTGCTTTTCCAGAAAATGGCCAAACTTGGAAATAACCTCACTGCTAAAAGTACATGGTTGTGCCAACTTAACACCAAAAACACCATACATATTTAATATTTTTGTATTTGCTTACGTGCGTAAACACGCATCACGTACAATGCTTACATATTGACTATTTGCAACATGGGATTTTTTCCCCTTGAAACAGTGTGTTCTAAATGGGGGGTTGGTTTTATGGTGCTACCACAGACCCACAAAAATGTGCATTTAATGTGCACAGAGCACTGGGGGAAATGTACAGTTTAGATAAGACAAGATCTTGTCCTCAAGGAGCTTATAGTCTAAAGGGAAGTGAGCCCAAGAGGGAGAGCTGTACCACGATATTACAGTGTAGTCACAAGTGATGTCTGAGCTCAGAACGGGGAAGTTCATTCCTGGCTGGAGAATCCAGGAAAGAAGGGGCAATGTCCAAGTCATATTAATGCTTTAACGCGTCTCTGGTCTCACTGATACGGGGACACGTACACGCTCCAGTGGTGTAGATGCAACTAACGATGGTGATGATGATGGTGCAGCAGCAACAGCAGCAGCTAACATTTATATAGCACATGCCGTGTGCTAGGCACTTTGCAATTATTATCTCCTTTGGTTCTTGCAACAACCACGATAGGTAGATGCTCTTATTATCCCTATTTTACAAATGAGGAAACTGAGGAAAACCGACTTTTTTTTTTTCCACTGCCTTGCCCATAAGCTAATAAGTACCTGAGGTCAGATTTGAACTCAGGTCTTCCTGATTCCAGGTCTAGCTCTCTATCTACTGCACCACCTAACTGATGATAACGATGATATTAATAATAATAGCAACTAGGTGGTTCAGTGGTAAAGTGCTGGTACTGGAGTCAGGAAGATTTGAGTTCAAATCCAGACTCAGGCATATAACTTCTTAGTTGTATGACCCTGGGCAAGTCTCAGTTTCTTCATCTGCAACATGGGAACAATAATAGTACCTACCTCCCAGAGCCATGAGAAACAAATGAAATAATTGTAAAGCACTTAGCACAGTGCCTGGCATATAGTAAGTGCTATATAAATATTAGTTTATTATTGTTATATAGCACATTAAGGTTTACAAAGTGCTTTACATATTTTATCTCATTTGACCCTCATAGTGGGTGGTTGTTGCCCTTCATACCAAACTGACATCACCGTGTCAGGGTCAACGTGCAGTGTGTCCGACTGTGGCTGATCAGACCAATGTGAGCCTACAAGGCTCTACCACAGATCAGCCATCATAATAACCCTGGGAGATGGGTGCCATTATGATCCCCCTATTATCATCCCAACAGATGAGAAAACTGACACAGAGAAAGACATGCTTTGTCCAAGGTCACCAGTCTAGTAAGTGTGTGAGGTAGGATTCAAATTCAGGTCTTCCTGACTCTAAATCCACTATGCTACCCAATGCACCAGCTTGATGCCCTCCCTTCTTCTCATCCTCTGTTGTCTTTGAGGCCTTCCTTTGGTTCTTTCGGTATTTCAGAGATATCCACTCAATATTGGAGTTGTCCATCTATCATCCCTCAGTCTCGTTCCACAGACAACTCTCTTTTCCTTTTCTGGTGAAGAAAAAATAAAATATAACAAATAATCCAAGGACAGAGCAAAGTAGAGGTACTCCTGCACTTTTGTAAAAACTTTATGTTGTCCTTAGATAAGAGACACCTGAAGCTTCATCAAAATGGGTACCTCAGCGCCCCCATCTTTGGTCAAATGGACCCAATTTAACAATTGTAAAAGCATTTGGCCCCTTCCTCTTCAGCTAAGGGGTACAGCGGATTCTGAAGCTAGAGTCAGAAAGACCTTACTTCACACGCTGTTTCACACACTTACTAACCTGGGCCCTGGAAAAGTCATTTGATTCTTTCTTACCTCAGTTTCCTCAGCTGTCAGAATAGGGAAAATAATAGCATCCCCTACCTCTTGTAAAGTGTTTATAAGGCCCATAGTAAGTCAGAATTTAAGTCAGAATTATTCTGACATTTGTTCACACCCTCACTCACAAGGTTTGTTCACACTACCATGTTGTGGGAGTTATTCTCTCATGAGAGTATTTGTAAAGCACTTTGCAAACCATAAAACATTATGTAAATACTATTATTATTATCATTATTATTATAGTAAATCCTGCCAGCTGCATGGCAAATATTCCCCCAGAAATTCCTCTTTTTCCCTTGATTGAGTCTTCCTTTCTCTTTAGCTTTTCTAAATTGCTGCAGAATGCCTCTGACTGGCTATGTATTCCAAGTGGGCCTAAAAAGTTGTAAAAAGTAAATCTCTACCCAAAGAAGCTAAAGCTGATATATGCATACATATATACATATCTGTATATATGTGTGTGTGTATGTGTGTGTATAAAGCTTGTTAAGCAAGGAGCCTTCCTTAGCATGTGTATGTGTGTGTGTGTATATATATATACATGTACATGTACACATACGTATATCTTATGCATATATATATGGGCAACTAGGTGGCACAGTGGAAAGAATAACCTTCCTGTGTCAGGAAGATCTGAATTCAAATCCAGCCGTAGACACTTCTTAGCTGTGTGACCCTCAGCAAGTCACTTAACCCTGTTTGCCTATAAAATGAGCTGGAGGAGGAAAAAGCAAACCACTCCATTATCTTTGCCAAGAAAACCCCAATGGGGTCAAAAAGAGTCAGACATGAGTGAAACAACTGAACAACAACAACAAAAATGTCCATATGTGTGTATATGTATGATAGATAGAAAGAAAGAAAAGAAAGGAAGGAGGGAGGGAGGGAGGGAGGAAGGGAGGGAGGAAGGAAGGAAGGAAAGGAGGGAGGGAGGAAGGAAGGAAGGAAGGAAGGAAGGAAGGAAGGAAGGAAGGAAGGAAGGAAGGAAGGAAGGAAGGAAGGAAGGAAGGAAGGAAGGAAGGAAGGAAGATAGATGATAGATAGATAGATAGATAGATAGATAGATAGATAGATAGATAGATAGATAGATAGATAGATATTCCCTGGGTTCTCCAGGAACTCAGGCTGAGAAATTTGCTAATACTAATCACAGACATCCATCCCATCTCTTACACCACTTCTCATGCACAAGTCATCACTGGTAATACATTACTGCTGCCTGATAACAATGATGGCAGTCCTTTAAAGTCAACAAACTGTTTTCCTTAACACAATCTTCTGGAGTAGAAAATGTCAATATTAAGCCCATTTTATCAAGGAGAAAACTGAGGTGGTTGAGCTGTGTGTCCATAGTAACAACAGATGGACAAGACTTGAAACCAAGACTTCTGACTCTAAGGAAAGGTAGGCTGGTGCCAGACTATGGGAGAGTTTTAAATGCCAAGCAGAGAAGTTTGTATTTTATCTTCCAAACAGCAAGATGTAGTAGATAGGATACTGGACTTGGAACCAGGAAGGCCTGGGTTTGAATTTTGCTTCACACATTTACTAGTTCTGTGACCCTGGACAAGCTAGCCCTCTGTACCTCTATTTCTTCATCTGTAAAGTGAAAAGGTTGTACTTGATGTCCTCTAAGTTACCTTCCAGCAATTAAATCTATGATCCTAAACCACTACTTCTCTGGGTCTTATTTTTTGTATCTGTAAAATGAAGAAGATAGACTTGACAACCTCCAAAGTCCCTTCCAGCTCTAAATCCATAAGCCTAAGATCCAATAGGGAGTAATTAAAGATTCTTGAACAGGAGAGGGACATTGTCAGACCAATGCTTTAGGAAGATGTTTTTCAGTAGGATTTTAGATGATGAGACTAGAGACAGGGAAATCAGGTAGGAAATAATTGCAGTAATCCAGACAAGAGGTGAAAAGGACTTAAGCTAGGGTGGTGACAGAGTGATTGAAGAGGAGATAGATGCAAGAGACAATGAGGAGGCAGAATTGACAAGATTTGTCAACTGATTTGATGGGGTGAGTGTGGAGAGTGGAGGAGGCACCCAGGGGATGCTGGTACCTTCAACAGAAATAGGGAAGTTTGGAAGAGGATGGAGCTCAGGAGGAAAGACTCTGGAGCCAGTCTTTGGATTCCCAGATACCCCCCCCCCAAAAAAAAGCCCAAGATCAGAGCTACCTTGTCCATTCCTATCTACAACTGAACTGTGATGAAATCCTCCCAACTTTTCTCTCTTTCCCATTTAAACTGTTTTAAATTAACAGTGCCCTGAACCAGCCCCTGACAGCAATGACTAACCCACTCCCAAGCAGGCCCCTCCCAGAGGCCTCCCCACCCCACCCCATCTGTCCTCTGCTTTGCTCTCTGGCTGCGGAAAGCCTTCCCACTGGAAGGAGTTCATCATATTACTGGTCGTGTTTTCTACAAGCTCAATAGAGATGATTATGAACTCTTTACTAAGTGCCTGTTATTAAAGATTCATAAAGGCACAATATATATTTTAATAAGGCAGGTTGTAAGATATGAAATTCAACCCTGAGCAAAATACTTCTAGTGCGAGCTGAGAAAGAGTGTTCTCTGACAGGCAGGCTCCAGATTTCCATGAGCAAAAGTGTTTTACCATTTTGGGATCTTTCTCTCCTATTTCCCTCTAAAACAAGCTTTAGAAACCCATCTATGCTGCCACATGTGAACACACAGTACAAAAGCTTGCACACATACACACCGCCAGTCACAGCACGCGTGCGCACACACACACACACACACCCCTAACCACAACATCTAATCATAAATTTATAGGATCATAGAATTGGCAGGACTTTGGTTGTCATAGAGTCCAAGACCCTCATTTTACAGGTAAGAAAACTGAGGTCTACAGAGATGAAGTGACTTGTCCAAGGTCTCATGAGTATTAAATGGCAGAGGCAGGATATTTGAACCTAGATCCTCTAACTCTAAACCCAGAATTTTTTCCATTCTGTCTCTCACTCTGCTTAAGATCTGTACCTACATACACACAAAAACACACAAACACATGCTCTCTATCTACAAATGTGACTTACAAATGCACACAAATATATAAATATATATTATACAGGCTTAAATGTGCACATGAGCATACACACACACACATACTGTCCACAAGCCTAGATATACACACATATTCATGACCACTTTCCACAAGCTTGCATTCACACACACATAGAATTTAGGGACTCTGCATTTGGTTGCGGGTCCCCGAGAAAGGGAAGATTATTTTCATTCCTCTTTAAGGACCAGACTTCATTGAACTAGTTGAGTCAGCAAGTACAAATGACCCTCCATCCTCTTTCTCCCTGGGACTTTCCCCATTCCCAACCTTTTTTCCCTTTGGATCTAAAATGTCTTCCATTTTGCCAAGAGGATCTGTGAGAATGCCTTTCAAAGGAGTCTGAGCCTTAAGTCCCAAATTTCCATTTTCATGGGTGGAGGGGATTGTGCTAGCAAAGCCTTCTCTACTGCCAGACAGGCAATGGACTCTCTCCACATGCCCACTCATTCCCCAGGAATCAGTCATCATTGGACATTTCTCAGGCAGGACTACAGGAACTCATACTCAGTCTTTTCACCTCGGGGTGTAGCTCAGAGCATGAGTTCACTGTCTGAGACAGGAACTAGACCAGGCCCTTGCCTCCCCTGCAACTGTGATGTTCCCTAAAGTAGGGGGCTACCCTAAAGTTGGGGGCTTCTTGGTACAGAAAGAATGAAGAGGGGAGGGGAGGAGAGAGTAAAGAGAGAAGGAGGGAGGGAAAGAGACAGACAGACTTCCTTCTTACCTTTACCTCCTGGCTTCCTTCATGACTCCATTCAAATCCTACCTTCTACAAGAGGCCTTTCCCAGTCCGTGCAGTTGCTAGTTCTTCCCTCTGATATTGCCTTCTAATTTACACTGTATGGTCCCAGATGTTCACATGTCACATGTTATCCCCATAAGAATGTGAGCTCCTTGAAAATGGGGACCATGTCTTTGCCTTTCCTTATATCTGGAGTGCTTAGCACAATTGCTGACACATAGCAAATGTGTTAATATATGTTTGTTGACTAACTGGTCTCTCTTCTGCTTAAAGACTTTCAGGAACAGGAAACTCACTCCCTCTCATGGAAGTCTATTCAATCTTTGAAAAGCCCAAATTCTTAGAAGTTTTCCTTATGTTGAAAAATACCATCTAGCTTCCTAGAACTTCTTTTCATATGTCCTGATCCTGCTCTCTGGGTCCAAGTAGAAAAATGCCTAATCGCTCTTCCACATGATAGTCTTTCATGCTGACAGAGACTAATCCAAAACTGATTGATAAACAGAACATCAAGTCATCCATTTACAATAAGAAATGGATGGGCTGCTCGGGACTAAGGTTTTCATGTGGACTAGTCAGCATATTCTCTTTCCAATAGGAAAGTAAAATTGAGAAACCAAATGAGGATCAGAAGGGGAAGGTTGACCAGTGAGTCAGAGCACAGAGAACTAGATAAGCTTAATCCACTGGTCAATCAAACAGCTAACATTTATGACGTACCTACTATGCACTACGCACATCCTAAGGGATAGTGTCATTTGGCTGTGAGTCTTGAGATGCCCAATCAGACTGTGCAGTCCTTATGTCATTTGTCCAGGGCCACCTCTCCCATGTCAGAACTGGAGAAATACTGACCAATTTTTCCTCTCTTCCCCTACTCAAGGAGATTAATGTTCCATTATGACATTACCTGGATTCATCTGTAAGATGAGAGGGCCAGACTCTATGCTCTGACTTTCTATGACTATAATACGACATGTTGCAATTAATTAGTTCATATTATTTGTTCCCCAACCAAAATGGCCTGCTCTTTCCCCTGCTTACCTACCTTTGTTCGTGCCATTCCTCCTGCCTAGAATGCCCTCCTTCTCACTCAATGTGGTGAATTTCTGCGTGTCCTTTAAAGTCCAGGTCAAAAGCCATCTCCTCCAGGAAGTCTGCCCATGGAGACTTTATGCAACACTTTATTTTACACCTCTCTCATGCACTTGCCGATCTTTACTGTGTATTATAGTTATCCAGTCAATCGGTCAAGTCATCTATAAAGTGTTTATACTAAACTAGTATATGGGCTAGGCTTCATGATAAGCTCTGAAGACACAAAGAAAGACAAGAGTCTGGTCCCTGCCCTCAAAGAGCTTACATTCTAACGGGGAGAGGAGAACAACATGCAAATAAGTAGAGTGTGTGTGTGTGTATTGTGTATACATATAAATACATACATACATTGAGAAAGAGGGAGGGAGAGAGGGGGGGAGAGAAAGAGAGAGAGAGAGAGAGAGAGAGAGAGAGAGAGAGAGAGAGAGAGAGAGAGAGAGAGAGAGAGAGAGAGCAGTTAGGAAATAATTTCAAAGTGGATGGTATTAGCAGCTGATGGGATGGGAAAAAATATCCTGAATAAGATGGTACTTGAGATGTCTAGAAGTAAGCCACCAGTCATATCAGTTAGTTATTTACAAACCATCTGTTAAAGGAAAGCAATTTCTGTAACTAGTTGAATTCATCCACCTCTATGCAGTTTCATAAGTGATTGACTTTGCCCCTAGCTTTAAGAACCCTGTGTTTGGGATACACTGACCACAATCCTCAAGGTTCAAACTCAAGTTTCTCTCCTTCTATCTGCCCTTCCCTTATCCTGACCCCACCCCAGCCACCTCAGCACCCAAAGGGACCTGCATCCTTTGCTAAGTCCTCATCTGATGGGCCCCAAACATCTAGAAGTTTTCACTCAGCAAAGGGAAGAATCTTTGGAAATGAAGACAGGTAGATCCAGCTTAATGAAACAGAGCAAACATTAAACATGGACAAAGTTTATCCAAATGGCCCTGAGGAAGTGAGGAGAGGGAATCCAGTGTCCCTAGAGCCTGTAAAGGCCACAGAATTCAGTAGTTGGAGCCTGAAACATTGTGGAGAGCTCATTGTCCAGAATCTAGCCAGACAGGACCTCTTGGTTACTTCTGTACACAGCCCTCCACAAGCTCAGCTCTTTCTAACTTCAGCCACTGAACAGCCAAACCTCCTTCTGGGCAAATGAACCTCTTACCTATGGGCATGGCAAAGTCAGTATCAGTAGATCAATAGATTGAGTGAGAAGGGACCTTAGAGACCAACTAACCTATTCCCACCCACCCCCCAGAACTTTACAAATGAGGAAACTGAGGCCCAGAGAGGCTAAGTGACTGGCCGAAAGTCACATATATAATAAGTAGTAAAATTAGGATTTGAACCCAGTCCTCTGACTCCAAGCTTAGCACTATTCCTATTACACTCGGTGGAGAAGGGAAACCCCTTTCTGGAATCTGGCCTCAGGTCACAAAAGGAATGAATAAGTTGTTAACAATGGATTCCTCCCTGAGGGGACCAGCTGTTGAACAAGAAATAAGGGAGAAAAGTGTCTCTTCTCATTTAAACTCTATTAAATTAGCAGTGACCTGAATTAGACCTGAGGTCACAGCATAATTAATAATCAACAAATCGTTATCCTTATCTAAATAGAACTCCCAACTCCTTCCAATCTCCCAGCTCTCCTTCTTCCCATTTTTATATGAAATAGATTTTATGGCAAAAGGCAGAGGGGAAAAAAGGAAAGAAAAGGAAAAAACTCCACTACTCAAATGAATCTGTGACCTCACCAATGCAGGTAGCAATTCATCCTTCCTTGCCCTATGCTGTGTGATTCTTATACATGTTCTCACATAAATTCACCACATATGATTCACCCAACGTTCTACTGGCCTCCCTTCTCTTCTCTTGACATTTCAAGGATACCAACAGAGTACACGGACTGTCCAGTGGTTATTCCTGATTCCTGCCTCCACCAGACCATCTTCTCTTTCCTTCACCCATTAGACTAGTGGCAAAGCCTCCTGACTTTGGTTCTGGAGAATAGGTGACAGGAAAATCATATGAATGTCCTGAGTAGCCCTGACCCTGGATGTAAGATATGTGTGAAAACAGGCCCTAGTCTCCTCCTTTAGGGTTGTTTCCTTTCTTCTCCACCTTATCATCTTGTCTTGGAAAGGCATCTAGAGTAAAATGCAGTCAGTTAATTAGCATTTATTAACGCCCCACTATGTGCCAGGCACTGTGCTAAGTGCTAGGGATACAAAAAAAAGGCAAAATCAATCCATACTCTCAAGGAGCTCATGTCTACTAGGGTAGATAACAAGCAAGCAACTCTGTGCATCTATGTTGGTGCACCCCTGTGGCCCAGGGTCCTGCCCAGAGTAGGCATGGAACAAACTTTGGCTGGTTTCTTCAATATTTCCAGGATCTGTGGCTCATAGCTGTGGGTGCTTTTCCAATAATGCATATGGGGACCCTTCAGCCCCTTAATGAATGGCCTCCTTGAGTCTCTGCAGCTGAAAATGTCATCACTCAACCTTTCCTGGTACCTATCACATTGTCTCGAAGGTAGTAAATGTTTACTTACTGTCTTTGATTGATTAAGTATTTCTGGTCAGAACCACAAGCATGGGATAAGCTGTGTGTGGAGGGGAGTTGACAAGCATTCAGTCCACAAGCATTTCTTAAGCACTCTCTGTATACCAGGTACTTGGTTGAGCACTGGAGATACGAAGAAAGTCAGAAAATCCTCAAGGACATCATGTTCTGATATGTAAACACCAGCTATGTACAAGACACATACAGAGTAAATGGAAGGAATCTCTGAGAGGAGACTAGCATGAAAGGAACAAGAAAGACCTCCCAAAGACCGTGAGATTTGAGCTGAGTCTCTGAGGAAGCCAGGGAAGCTACCAATTGGAAAGAGAGAGGAATCACATTCCAGGCATAAAAGCCAGAGCAAAATCATTGAGTGAGGAAGAGCAAGGAGGCCAGTGCAGTTGGCTCATAGAATAGGCTTTCTTCTTTCCTCTGTCAATCAGTCGTATCCAACTCTTTGTGACCCCATTTGGGGTTTTCTTGGCAAAGACACTGGAATAGTTTGTCATTTCCTTCTCCAACTCATTTTACAGAAGAGGAAACTGAGGCAAACAGGGCTAAGTGACTTGCCCAGAGTCGCACAGCTAGTAAATGTCTGAGATCAGATTTGAACTCAGATCCTCCTGATTCCAGTGTATCACCTGGCTGCCCCCTTAGAATATGTAGAGAGGAGTAAAGTAGAAGAAAATTGGAAGGGTGGGAAGGAGCCATGGTTGGGAAGGGCTTTAAATGTCAAACAAAGGAGTCATTCTTCCTCCTCAAATGAGGAGTCCTCTAGACCACTGTCCTTGTGCCACCAAATATAGTCTCAACTAGTCCTGAGTCTCTATCACCCCAAATCATCTAATTGCTATGATGGCTTTTGCCATGAGCACCCCCTTCCTCTGCCACCATACTTCTCTGCATCTGCTGCCTTCCCCCAGAGAGGCTGGGGTCAGTCAGTCAATCAATAAACACTTATTAAATTCCTACTACATGACACACTAAACACACACTGTAGGCCAGGCATTGCAATAAGCCCTGGGGAGACAAAGAAAGATAAAAGACAGTCTTGCTTGCAAGGAGCTCATAGTCTAATGGTGAATTTTAGTAGGACTTGAAGGAAACCAGAAGGTGGAGATGAAGAAGGAGAGAATTCCAGCATGGGGAATGAATCAGTGAAAAGGCCCAGAGTAAGAAGAGGGAATGCCCTGTTTGAGGTGCAGCAAGGGGGCCCTCAGTCACACTCTGGAAGCCTGGACTGTCCTCTCTGGGACACAAGCTACCCAGCTCCGTTGCACATGGCCCTTATGTTCCTTCAGCCCTGCACTAAGTCTGCCCCAGGCCTGGCTTCCAAATTCCTGTTCATAGTTCTGTTTCTGGTGAGGGGTCATGATAAGCTTTGCTAGGCTAGTCTTCAGGAGACAGGTATGGTCAGTCACCAGGCCAATCCTCAAAGCCTTTCCAACTTGGCAGCAACTGCCAGATAGAAATTGTGATGGACTAACACAGCCTTCCAGGTCCCAGGCTTACCTTCATACTATACTAAGGCAGTGTAGACTTGATGATAAAAATAGTCCTTCCTAAGGAATCTCATTCTCCTGCCGGATTGGAGGGTCCCTAAGAGCAGGGACAGTCTTGCTTTTATATATGTCTCCCCAGCATTTGCCCTAGTATTTACCACACAATAACTGCTTAACAGATGCTTTTCATTTATCCAGGTGTTAATTATATCACTTAAAAAAATGTAGGGTGGCAAGATAACAGTACTGATATACCAACCAAAACAAACTACGGCAGCTACTTAGTAAACAATAGTTATAATCATAACAAAAACTCATATTTCTATAGTATTTTATGATGTATTAAGCACTTTCCTCAAAACAATTCTATAAGTAAAAAGAGGCAGCTTGGTGGTCATTGGATAAAGGGCTGGGCCTAGAGTCAGAAAGACCTGAGTTCAAATCTAGCCTCAGACACTTACTAGTTGTGTGACCCTGGGCAAGTCACTTAACCTCTGTTTGTCTTAATCCACTGAAGAAGGAAATGGTGAACCATTCCAGACAAGAAGACCGAATGAACAATATGGTCCACAGGGTCACGAAGAGTTGGAAATGACTGACTAACAACAAAGGTAATAAAAGTATTTTTATCACATTTTGCAGACAAGGAAGAAGAGAAATGATTCACCCTTGTCACACAGTTTGTAGGGTCAGGATTCAATCCCAGGTTTCCACATTTCTTTATGCTGCACCAGGATCAGAAACAGCTTCTGAAGACAATGTTAACCCTTTAGGGATGAAAGAATTAAAAGTCTGGGGACAAAATTGGGGGGGGGGAGAACTGGCAGAGAGAAACCACATTTTTCCTCCAATTACTTGTTTCCGTTCCAGAAATTTTTTTTGGGGGGGGAATAGAACAAAAGTTTTATTTAACCTTTTTTTTCCCCAGACCCCCATATGCGACCCACTAAAAAGAGAAATGTGGAGTTGGAAAATTGTTCAATTACAGGCAGGTTCAGCTTCCAATGAGAGAATTTCCCCTTTCTGAAACTCAGTCTTAATGAGAAGTTCACACTAGGGAATCTCTTAGGTCCCTCCCAGTTCTCAATACCTTATCCTCAGGCCTACAAAGCCAGTAGGGAGGAAGATTTCCAAGAGTTCCATAGATTGGAAGGGACCTCAGAGGTCACTTGATCCAACCTAGAACTGAATAGTAATCACTATCGTGGGACTCTGAGGTCCATAAAATCCCTTTACATGTTATCCCATTTGATCCTTATAACTTTATGAGGTAAGTGCTATCACGAGCCCTATTTTACAAGTGTGGAAACTAAGGCTGATAAAAGATAAATGACACCTAGTATCATACCAAGTTCCAGCTAGTGTCTGAGGCAGGATTTGGAAACCGTTCTAAACAACCTTCACAAGTGGTCCAATAGACTCTGTCTGAAGACCTCCAATGAGGAAGAACACATTTTCTCACTTCTAGAGAATTCTATTAGAAGTCTGTCTATGAATCAAGCTGAAATCTACCTCCATAATAATAATAACTCGTGTTTATATCGTCTTTTAAGGTATGTGAAGTGCTTTTCAGAAGCAACAGTGATTCTCTGGCTTTCATTGTCTAAAGACAAGGTATGTTATGTTTGCCCCTGTTCCTCCCAGGGTTCTCTGGTACCCTTAGGAGGTTGAGTGAGGGGACATGTCTAGTCAAGTTTAGAGGTTTCCAGGACCCCAGCTCCATTTAACCACTGCACAGTCAGACTGGCATTTGCAAAGTAATATTTATTTCAAAGCTATGGCAAAAACAAACATACAAATATTCCCCCCAAACACAGTGGGGATGTGAGGAGGAAGAGCCATAATCTCCCTCTTCTATAGTAACTCAATCTCTGCAGAAGGGAGGGGGACTAAGTTTACAACACTCAGTTCCTATGTGGCATGGTTCCACCAAATCCAAGTCCAAAGCTTCCTAGGCTTGCATCCCAGCACTCCACTCCTGAGGGCTCCCCTGTTGGACTCGTAGCAACAGTGGTCCTGGAATCCTGGTTTCAAGGTCACCAAGGATCAAACTCCACAACCTGGGCCTAGAATTGAAAATGACAAAAGAAAAAAGACCAGAACTCAACCCATCTGTCAGGGACTTAAGGAGAAAGGGAAAGGTAGTCCTTCCCTCCATCCAGTTTTGACTGAACAGACCTTCACCCCTTGAATGCCACTGAAAAGACAGAGATACAGACCAACACAGAGACAGAGAAAGAGAGAGATGGGGAGACAGAGAGACAGAAACAGAGATAGCAGAGACACACACAGAGAGAGAAAGACAGAACCAGTCTGGTAGTTTTAAAGATGCAAGCCTGTTCAGGCAACGAAGCCAATGGAACAAGCCTTCTCCTTCTCACATGGCAGAGGAATGCAAAATGTTTTCTCCCAGAAGCAAGTCCCTGCCATCTCCCATAGGAAGGTTTCACTCTCAAGTGATCTGGACACGTGCAAAGCCCCACGACATATATATTATCTCATTTGATCCACACAGCAACCCTATGAGGTAGATGTTTTTATTATCCCCATTTATAGATGAGAACCCTGGGGAAAACAGAGGTTAAATGACTTGTTCAGGGTAACACGGTAAGATTCTGAGGTAAGATTTGAATCCACATCTTTTGATTCCAAACTCAGCAATCAGTCTACTACATCATGCACCCCACCCATTTCTTCCTGTTCTGGTCATTCTACTGAACAACCCTTCAAAAAAGTGAAGACTGCTATCATGACAACCTAGCTGGGTGGTCCTGGGCAAGTCACTTAACCTCTGTTTGCCTCAGTTTCCTCAACTGTAAAATGGCGATAATAATAAACCTACCTCACAGGGTTGTTGTGTGGATCAAGTGAGACAATACATGTAACAAGTGCCTTAGCACAGTTCCTGGTACACAGCAAGTGCTATATTAATGTTTATTTTCTTCTCCCTTAAGTCCTTTTTTATAAGACCTGGCGATACAGACACAAATCTCTCTGGATTATTAAAAATAGCATGGGTATTTCTTCTTCCTTTTCCTTTCCTTTTGCCATTCCTTTTTGTTCTTGGTAATTCAGAGAAGGCAGGCATTTTGCAGGCTCAGGTAACTTCCTGCCCCCTAACCAAGCAGCAGAAATTCACCCCCACCCACCCGGTGCACATTTTTAAGACTGCCTCTACCTGTGGTGCCCAAGCATGCCTGATCTGAGCTCTTTGCAAACAACAACAAAAATGCAAATCCTTGCCATCTGGCACATATCAAAATAATATCACTTCAATTTGTTGCATGATTAAGAACCTGTTCTCACCCTGTAAGTAACAGATATTGAGAATTGAGAGTAACAACTCCCTAACCAACGGCAAACACTTCACCACTATCCATTTTGTGGATTTTCCCCACCTTTGCACTACTTTTTTTAAACTGAGGGGAAGGTGGCAGGAGAGACAGTCACATACTGGTGCAGGAGAGTGACTCCTAAGAGATGAAGCTTTGCAGTCGCTGAACTGTGAATCTATTAGTGTCTGATTATCTGAAAAGCACCATCTCCCCATCACCTCTCCTCCTTCTCTCCCTGCCAACCTCTAACCCTGATTGACAGTGAGAGTGAACCCTGAAGTGGTTGCAGCTGAGACAGGAATAATTCAACTTCTTGTAGGGTAACAAGGGCAGCCTCTGGGCCCTTCCATCTCTCAATTATGCTAGGAAACTTGGGTAAGGAGATCTGAGATTCATCCAAAGACATACACTGATGCCCCCTTCATTCATTCAGATACAGCTCCTGTGGGATTGTTTTGTCTTTGCACTTTCTACAAAGAAAGAGAAGAAGAAGAAGAAGAAGAAGAAGAAGAAGAAGAAGAAGAAGAAGAAGAAGAAGAAGAAGAAGAAGAAGAAGAAGAAGAAGAAGAAGAAGAAGGAGGAGGAGGAGGAGGAGGAGGAGGAG
>NW_027187280.1:2796008-2845150 GCF_028583685.1 Petaurus breviceps papuanus | reverse complement strand
GAGGAGGAGGAGGAGGAGGAGGAGGAGAAGGAGAAGGAGAAGAAGAAGAAGAAGAAGAAGAAGAAGAAGAAGAAGAAGAAGAAGAAGAAGAAGAAGAAGAAGAAGAAGAAGAATGTGACTCTACTAATCTATTTCTCTGACCTCTGAACATATCCTTCTGCTTCCAGGTCTTTACTCACTCTATTCTCTATGCCTGGAATGTCCACCCTCCCACTATTTGCCTGTTGAATTCCTCCCCATCTTTTAAATCTGTTGTTGTTGTTTAGCTGTTTCGGTCATGTCTGACTCTCTGTGACCCCATTTGGGGCTTTCTTACCAAAGATACTGGAATGGTTTGCCATTTCCTTCTCCAGTTCATTTTCAGATGAGGAAACTGAGGCAAACAGGTTAAGTGGCTTGGCCAGGGTCACACAGCTAGGAGGTATCTGAAGCCAAATGGGAACTTGGGTCTTCATGATTCGAGGCTGGGGCCTCTAGCCACTTCACCACCCAGTTGCCCTTTTAAATCCTTAAGAGACATCAAAGGTCATCTAATTAAACCTCCTCTAGAGCACTATTTCATTTTCAGACAGCTCTTTTAGGGAATTCTTTAGATCATAAGGTCATGAATCTGGAATTACAGCAGACTTTAGAGGCCATCTTTTACAGCCCTTCATTAAACAGATGAGAAAAATAAGACCCAGAGAGGATAAATAAGTGACTTGTCCAGGGTCACACAGATAACAGAAGGCAGACCTGGGATTCAAACACAGGTTCTTGTAGCAGCAAGCACCCCAGCGTCCCCAGGGTTGCTGCCACCACAGGTTCTTAGATCTGCTTTGATAAAGGAAAGCAACTCAAAATGGGTTAATAAGCTTACTTTAATCAGTCAGACATGTATTGTTTACCTAGTTCAGGGGGGAAAAGGTCAGCACCCCGAACTTCAGAGTATACAGACAGAATTATCAAGACAGAGAAACAGATAAAGTAGACAGATTTCCAAACTGTCCAATCATTACATTCCATACCAAAACAACATCTGGGTTTTTCAAAGCTGGGGGGGTGGGGTTCTCAACAACTGGCTTCCCAGAGTTTCATCTGATCAAATCACAGAACATTTCTCAAAGTGAGCCCCAAAACAAAGCTACACATCAGGGCTTATATAGCCTCCTGGCTCAGAGAATGTAACAACCTTATTGACTCACTGGCCAATCAAGAAGTATCTACTGAAACAAGCCTCCCACCCCAGGCTCCAGGTGCACTTTAGCCTAGGGACAGGGAAGATCTTTAAAATTTACATTCCCATTACAGTTCTCCAACTCCAAGTCCAGGACTTTTTCTCACTTTCTTTTTTTTCTAGAAATTCCATCCTCTGTGACCAAGCCTCCCTCAAGAGTCATATTCTATTATCCTAAGGAACTACAGGTATAATATGTCAGAGTGATTAAATCTTTTTTATTATTTTTTGGAAGGGGGAAGGCAAGGCAGTTGGGGTTAAGTGACTCACCTAAGGTCACACAGCTAGTAAATGTGTCAAATGTCTGAGGTCAGGTTTGAAATCAGGTCCTCCTGACTCCAGGGCCCATGCTCTATACAATGTGCCACCTAGCTGCCCTGATTAGACCTTTTTTAAAAAAGTAATTCCCTGAAGGGCAGCTAGATGGTTCAGTGACTAGAGTATCAGCCCTGGAGTCAAGAAGATCTGAGTTCAAATCGGACCTCAGACACTTACTAACTGTGTGACCCTGGGCAAGTCATTTAATCCCAAATTCTTCCAAAAAATAATAATAATAATTCCCTGAAGTTAAGTCTTTTTATGAATGCAGACTAGTCTTCACCCCCCCCAAGAGTCTCTATTGGTGAAGTTTTAAAATATTAAGGAAGTTAGAAGGAAAAGAAAGAGGAAACTAATCAACAATAGCAAAATTTTTCCTATGAGAACAGACAGTTCTTAGAAGGGAAATTCCCAAGTGTGGTGTGGACAGGCCTCACAGCGAAAAACCCAATCCAGAGGGCAGCCACAGTGCCATATACCTGTTACCATGTCTCATTTTTAAACCGAGGCTGAAAAACAAAATAATATTAGCCTTTCTCATGGTAGTTCAGCAAAATCATTTCTAGCGTGAGATAGAATCTGAAAATAAAATAACATTTCAAATTCCACGTGATATGGGGATTTTTTTCCCTTGAACTTAAGAGGACACATACAGCTGTCACCGCTACTGTACACACAGGCGCTGTCATCACTAGTCACACAGCTATTACCGTCCCTGCCCCTACAATGTTATCATAGCAAATACAGATGTTGTCACTATAGTACATACAGATGCTGTCATCACTGCAATATGGTCATCAGCACTGCTCATACACATATTGTCACCACTGCAATGCAGATGTTACCATTGCAAATACAGATGTTGTCACTATTGCACATACAGATGCTATCACCTCTGCACATGCAGATGTTGTCCTACTGCATACGTATGTATACACACATGCACATATATGTGCCACTGTACATACAGTCAGCAGTTCCTATACAGACATTGCTAGACACTTTGTAGTGAGAATCATACAGTCTTCTTAGTGGGACCTGAGGCCATGGTTCAGCACTGGCATTCATCCAATGGGCCTATGGTAACTTTTCCTCATTTTAACTGAGGAAGCTTGAAGATATTGCCATGAATGTCTGGACACATCTCTGGATAATAAAACATGATTCTCAGTTCAGTAGAGGATTGCTGTCTTCTAAAATGCCATTTCTTGTCAAGGAAATAGGAAACGTAGATATGGAGTGGAAATGGAAAGACTGGAAATGGAAGACCAAACTTCAGGGAGTTTACTAATAAGGATAGCTGTCTGGTCACTCTTAGATAGTGTTAATTATGGTCATAGGTCATCTGAGAACTTCTAAGAATCTACAAAACCTAGGTTCAAACCCTGGCTCTGCTGCAGTAAGCCTTAACTTTCCTGAGCCTCAGTTTCCTCATCCACAAAATGAGGATTGAACTACACCATCCCAAGCAAAGCCACAACTAGGGTAGAACAAGCAGGGCTTTGTGCAAGGGCACCACATTTAGAGGGCTGTGTGTACTTGTCATCCTTCAGTCGTTTAGATAGGAAGTTACCAATTGGCCAGCAGAGATAAGTTCATTGCCCGCCGTGTTCTCTCCCCAAAGCAGCAGCCTCCCCAGCAGGAGTTGATGTCCCAGTGTCCCTATCTCCCACCCATCTCCCTCCAAAATTGGGAAGTGTTTCCTGTCACTTGCCCCAGTCCTGATTTGTAGCATTTGCTCAGGGCTGATTGGTGTCACTTGTCCTGGACATAGTTTGTGGAATTTGCATTGACACAAAACATTGCTAATAACATGTTTGTTTCTAAGGGCTTTCCCAAGGATAAATTCTATGATGTTTGGCTCAGTCCCTCTTTCTAAAACTGGGAGAAACAATGATTTCTTTAAAAAGATATCATAAGAGGAACAAAACACAGACAACCATAGCTATTAAACTCCACTCTGCTGTTCATAAAAGTACTCTTTTTCTCCCAAGACAATCTCCAGAGGCTGAAACTTCAGGTCTGACTTGTTAAAAATGTCCTTAGTAATAGCTGTACTCCTGAATACCTTTCCATAATTACCAGAGGCACAATGACACCAGTTTTGTAACACTACAAATTCTCTCTTTGCTTTCTCAATTGGTTGCCTGTGAAAAGAGATTTTTTTTAATTTTCTACAACTATTTATGGGAATTGGCCAATTACTAGCAAAAGCAGGATGAATCCTTCTCCACTGGACAGCATGACATTTTCCCATCTACAATATGTCAGATTGTCCCTATAATCACTCTCTGACTATGGAGGTATTTTAATAACTCCTCTTAGGAAAGTTTTGTTAATAGACAATGATGATTAAATCATTTTATATGTATGTAGACACACATATATAAAAATATATACATATGCAAATATCCATATAGATAATAGATCACAGCGAGATAGATGATTTAAATATAACATTAGAGATAATGATGGAGATGGATGTAGAAGTGGATGTGAATGTAGACAGATAGATAGAGAGAGATGATGTAGTTAGATAAAGATATAAATGACATAGATAGGGACAGTGATAATGAATGATAAGAATGAGATCTGTGATTTTATTGGTGTTAGGGAACTCCTGAGTGAAGAAATTTTCCCTACCAATGAAGGTTGACACCTTCTCTGCAACTTAAAATCATAGAGAGAGAGTTGCCTAGAGCACTGAGAGGGTAAGAGACTTTGTCAAAAGATGTGAGAGGAAGGACCTGAATCTGGGCCTTTCTGCTTATACCATGCCACCAGCTATGTATATGTGTATATCATCTGTATGCAATATTTATTTCTCTCAGTATAGACATGAAGTAGAGACCTATGGGGTGCTGTGTACATGGAAAAGTACCGTATCTAGAAGCAAAATACCCAGGCTCTGTTCTGACTTCTGATGCTCACTGCTATTGTGACCTTGGATAAGTCACTTATCTCCAGGGGTGAGTTAACCAAGGTGGTCTCAGTTTCTTCATCTGTAAAATGAGCAGATTGGACTAGATGGTCTTCAAATGTCTTTCCAGCTCTAGATTTATGCTCCTATGTTATAGGTATAGATAAATGACATAGCATAGGGAAAGGTTGGCTAACGTCTGAGTTAGGAGGACTTGGGTTCAAATCCTGCTTCTTCCATATACTTTCTATTTGAGCCTGGGTAAATCATTTGATTGCTCAGTGCCCCCCACGCAACTGTCCATTGGCAGAAAAGGTGCTGTTGTCTTGGCAGAGGGCATTCTTCAGCAGAAGTTCTCTATACTGACAGAATCACAGATCCAAATGTAGTATGTTTGTATGGATATATATATATAAGTGCATGCCTATATACATATATACTGTATATACCTATATTCATGTATATACCTACATACACACACAATTCTGGTTTCCCCATCTTAGAATATTCTAGTCCGTGAGAATTGGGAATTACATCATAGATCATAGTGCCATTGATTCAGAGCTGGAAGGGACTTCAGAAACCAGCTATTCCAACCCTCTCATTTTACATGTGAAGAAAGAAAGGGCCAAGAATGTAGCATTTTGTCTAATGTCAGGCAGTGGTTGAGTACCAGAGGCAAGTTTCAAACTCAAGTCCTCTGACTCCTCTTTCTACTGTACTACACTTCCTCTCAGATGCAGAAGGTCAGAAAGTCACAGATTTAGAGGTGGAAGGAACATTAAACATCATTGAAGCCAATAGAAGATTTTACAGATGAGGAAAATGGGAGCCCAAAAGAGCTGACTTCCTGAAGTCACCCAGGGAGTATCAGAGCTAGAATTTAAACAGAGCCATCTGATTCCAGTCCAGTGCTCTCTGAACTGTGAGCCTGATTTTTTTTTTTTTACTGAATGGCACTGGAATGTTTCTAAAGACTCCCTGATTTACAGCTCTATCAGGAAAAATGAGAGTGACTCAATGCTGACACACTGAGAAACAACCAGGCTTTGGGCCCTGGCAGGTGACAAGCATTGTGTCTGTCACTCCAAATCACACAGTTCAAAAGATTTAGAGTTACAAGAACATAGATTCTCAAAGAGCTACAGCTGAAAAGAACTTTAGTCAATTAGTCAGTCAATAAACATTTATTTATTAAGCATCTACTGTGTACCGGGCACTGTGCTAAATGCTGGGAATACACAGAAAGGCACAAGAGAGTCACTGATCTCAAGGGATGCATGGTCTAATAGGGGAGACAATAGGCAACTAGTTACATACCAAAAAAAGGTATAAATAGGATAAACTGGCCATAATCAACAGAAGGAAAGCACTAGAATTAAGAGGAGTCTGGAAGGTTTGCTGTTGAGGGTAAAATTTTCATGGAGACTCGAAGGAAGCCAAAGAACCCAAGAGACGGCGGTGAGATGGAAGAGTGCTCTGGGAACAGAGGGGTACCAGCGGAAATGAACAGGGTAGGCAGGCAGGGTCTTCTTTCGAGGAACAGCAAGGAGGCTGGTGGCTGGAGATCACAGAATTTACAGAGAGTCCACTCTCTGTGTAAAGGCAGAAGAAGACTAGGAATGAGGGGTGGGGCAGGTTCTGAAGGACTTTGAAGGCCAACCAGATGGTTTTATATTTGACTCTGGAGATGCTAAGGAGTTACTGGAGTCTATTAAGTAAGGTCAGACTTGCGCTTTAGGAGCACTACTTTTACAGGTGACTGAAGGATGTATTGTAATGAGAAGAAACTCATGGCAAGGAGATCTATGGGCAGCTATTGCAATAGTCCAGGAATGAAGTGAAAAAGCCATTTACCAGGGTGGTGGCTTTGTCAGAGGAGAGGAAAGGGCATACACAAGAGATACAAAGGAGGTAAAATTGACAGACCTTTGCAACAGATTAAACATTGGGGGTGGGGTGAAGGAGGGTGAGAAAAAGTAGAGTCAAATATGACCCCTAGATTGTGAGCCTGAATGATTGGGAGGATGGGGGTGCCTTCAACATTAATAGAGAAGTTAGAAATTGGGGAGGGTTTGGGGGAAGAGAATAATGAGTTCTATTTTAGAGTTATTGAATTAAGGATGTCTACAGGATGTCCCGTTCAAGATATCCAATGGGCAGGTAGATATACAAGACTGGAGGTTAGCAAAGAGATTAGAACTGGATAAGTCCATTTGATAATCATCACCATAGAGATGATAATTGAATCCATGGTTGCTGAAGAAATCGCCAAGTTGCCTTAAAGAAGAAGGGAAGGGGGTCTAGGGCAGATCCCTGGAAGACATTCATGGTTAATGGGAATAACCTGGATGAAGATCCGGCAAAGGAGACTGAAGAGGACAGATAAGAGGAGAACCAGAAGACAGGAATGTCATGAAAACACAGAGAAAAGAGAAAATCAAGGAAAAGAGAGTGATCAATAGCGTCAAAGGCTACAGAGAGGTCAAGAAGGATGAGGATTGAGAAAGGGCCATTAGATTTGGCAATTAAGTGATCATTAGTAACTTTGAAGAGAGCAGTTTCAGTTGAGTAAAAAGGTCAGAAGCCAGACTGTAGAAAATTAAGAAGAGAGAGAGAGAGCAATTTAGTGCTGGGCCTTCACTTTGCAGAGAAAGAAATGGAGGTCCAGGGCTTTGCCCAAGGCTACACAGCTAATAAGTAGCAGAGTCTGAATTAGAAATTGGGTCCCCTGGTACCAAAGCCGGAACTTTTTTGACAACTCTACCCCTACACTGTCTCAGCCAGACAAACAGTGGTACAAATATTCTCATTTTACAGTTGAGGAAACTAAATCTCAGAGAGATGAAATGACTGCTTCAAAGGCACACAGGCCTCTGATTCCAAGCCCAGTGGTCTTTCCATTATATTAGGCAGCCCACCTCCCTACATCTTAGTTTTCTCATGTATAAAATGAGCCAGTCAGAATAGATCAGGCATTCTCAACCTGGGGTCCATAAACCCTCACAGGGACTCTGTGGATAGCTATCAGTGTGTTCCCGCACTTAGATGGGAAAATAAAATTACATCTTTATTTCAGTATAATGTATTTCCTTCGTAGTCCTATTATTTTATTTTATGGATTCTGAGGAATCCATAGGCTTCAACAGACTGCCAAAGGATCTATAACACAGAAAAGTTAAGAATCTCTAGGTTAGATGATGTCTATGGATCTTTCCCCTCATTGAGGCAGTTAGGTGGCACAGAGTGTTGGACACAAACTTACTGTGTGATCCTGGGATGGTCACTTAACCTTTGCTTGTCTCAGTTTCCTCATCTGATTGCAAGTCCATGGCTATTTCTACCATGACTCTGATGAACTAGAATTTATATTAGCCTCCCTCTTCACCTCAATTAGAGGATCTTTAAAAACCCAATACAACTTTCCAACATAAAAACCTTTCCCCCAAGTGATCCTCTGATTCCCCTTAGATCTTTTTCTCTCTGCCCCCCTGACCCACGAGGGTCCCATTCTTTTCCCAAAGTGTAGAAGATTTTTGTGGAAGGAGAGAAAAAAAAAATGTTTTATTGATGCTTTCTTATATTGGTGTCATTTTATGATTATCTCACCCCTACCTCACCCAGACAGAACCTTCCCTTGTAAAATAAGTGAAGCAAATGAACATCTTGGTCATACATAGGCCTCACTGTGAACCTGTAGCCACCATCTCTCTGCTGCTTCATCATCAATCCTCTAAAGTCAGTGTTGGGTACAGACATGTCTTTTCAGTGTCCTTTTCCTTCCTACCATCCTAGCCATGGCCATTATTTTCCTGGTTCTTCTTACTTTACTTTGCATCTGTTTCATATAAGACTTCCCAATTTTCTCTGAATTCTTCATACTCATTATTTCCAACAACACAGTAATAACCCAGTAAATGCTAATCTGTTTACCCATTCCCCAATCAAAGGGAGCCCCCTTGTTTTCAATTCTTTACTACTACAAAAAACTGCTACTAGAAATATTTTTGTATATGTGGGATTTTTCAATCAACAAGCATTTATTAAGCATCTGCTGTTTGCTAGAACTAAGCAGAAGTACTCGAGATGGAATGAAAATTAAAAAACAATAATCCTGCCCCCAAGAAATTTCTATTCTAATGAGACAACCTATGTGTAAATAGATACATTACAGAGCAGAAGAAAGGTAATCTTTCCATTTGTCTTTGATCTCTCTGATGGTTTATACCCTTTTATGGAATCACTGGGAAAGCTCATAGGCTCAATAGAGTGCCATTTGAGTCAGGAATTCTCATCTTCCTGAGTTCAAATCTGGCCTCTGACACTTACTAGCCATGTGACCTTGGTCAAGTCCTTTAATCCTGTTTGCCTCATCTGTCAAATGAGCCAGAGAAGAAAGTGGCAAACCGCTCCAGTATGTCTGCCAAAAAAAAAAAACCCAAATGGGGTCACTGAGAATAGGACATGACTGAAATGACTGACCAACAGCAACGAAATAGAATCACTGAGTGAAACTCAGTTCTGAACAAGGGATGTAAGCAATTCCACTATTTCCAAAGAAGAGTGACTAGGCCAGTGATATTTGGTCACTAGCTGTCTGAGGGGAAAAAAGGCAGAAAACATCAATTTTAGATTATGAAATCCTCTTTGTTTCCCAGCAAATATTGTCTCTAACAGAATTTCTCGGGCTTTTCCCAGGCTAGAAGTATCTCTAGTAACAGGGCCTGTGAGGTGTGAGGTCCGAATCTTGCTAGGCAATGCCCGTGGTATATCACCTGTCATAAACGTTAACCACAGCTCGCAAAGCTGGGCTGCTTCCGGAGATAAAGAGTGTTATTCTTCACACACCATGAAGTAAAGTGTTTGAGTTACAGGTCAAGTTTTCCTTGTAGCATCTCTCCTAAAATACAACCAACATATTTGAGACTGCAGCCCTCTGGGAAAATAGTGGAGATTTCAAAAACAGACCTTCTGGAGTAGCTAAACGGAAGAAGAGAGGGCAAAGTCAAAGCCAACCCCCAGCTTCCTGCTTCAGAATCCTGGGGGCAGTACTTTTCAACCTTTATGTCCCACGGCTCCCCCACCCTCGGCCCCCTCCCCTCCATCCTGATGGGTTTCTTCATTGCTCCCAAGTTACAATACACTAGTTACCACCTTCATAACTTTGCTTAGGTTATTTTCCCTGAAACACTCTTCCTCTTCTCCATCCTTCTAGGACCTTCCTGTTCCCTCCCATCCTCACCACCACCACTCCTTTCCCCTAACAAGTCCACACTAATCTCTCCCAGAAGTGTCTGTCTCAGGGAGAGCTCATTGTCTGAAATGCTCAACCTGGCACTTAGCATGATCTCAACTTTGCTACTTGTCTGTTTACGTATGAATTTTGCCTCCTCAACTCAACTGTCGGCTTCCAGAAGGACAGAATCCTGTCTCTGACATCTTTATCCCTCACTGCCTGCCATAGCACTGAAGAGGTGCTCAGTCAGTATTTGCTGACTGACTGAATGAGTGAATGAGCAGAAACAGGTAGCCTGGAAATGATAGATTTCCCAGACTCTCAGAGCCAGATGAGACTTTACAAAGTCACCTAAAACAACCCTTCCCTGACCAAAAATCAGAACCCTTGCTATAACATTCCCACCAAGCGTTCATCCAGTCCTCGCTTGAGACCAGAAGTGAGGGAGAACCCACTACCTCCCAAGGCATCACCTTGCCCTCTGGGAGAGCCCTGATGGTTAGGATGCCTTTCCTTCCTTAGAGCCCAAATCAGTCCCTCTCTACCTTTCATCCAAAACTCCTCCTTCTGTCTTCAGGGGCCAAAAAAAGCAAATGTAAGCCCTCCTTCATGTGGCAGCATTTCAGGAGCTCCCATGTACCCAAGTTTTTCTCAGGAGAAACATCCCCAGCTTCTTCAGCGTATCCTTGTACGGCCTCTCCTCCAGTCCTTGAATTATTTTAGTCACCCTTCTTTGGACATATTCTGATTTGTCTGAAAATGTAACACCAAGGTGGCACAATGGATAGAGCACTAGCCCCAGAGTTCAAATGCAGGAAGACCTGAGTTCAAATGCAGCCTCAGACACTTACTAGGTGAGTGACCTGGGCAAGTCACTTAACCTTGATTGCCTCCTAAAAATAAATAAATAAAAATAAAATGTGACACCAAGAACTAAACAGAGTTCCCTCTAATGGGATTGTATCAATCAGGTACAATGGAAAGAGTGATGTCTCTGGAGGCGGAGATCTGGGTTCACACAGTCCACTTGTGTTGCTTACTCCCTGTGACCTTAGGCAAGTCATTTAACTTCCTTGGGTCTGTTTCTTCACCTTTAAAATAAGGAGGTTGAATTCCATTTCTAGCCCTGTGACCTTATAACTAATACCTCCCTTAGTCTCCACTTTTATTAATATAACCTAAGAGATTGTATAAGTTTTTGTTTTCTCTTGGCTCCCACATTATACTGTTGACTCCTATTGAATTCACAAGACAGTTTCGCCTAGAAAGCTGCTCCTGCACATGTTTTGGGAACAGAGGTAGTTTCTGCTGTTGCTGCATTCCTGATCCAGCATTTAAATAGCAGCAGGTTTCATTGCCCTTGGGCACCCATTGCTAAAGACAGAGAGACTGGCTGTGTCTTTCTTCAGAAAACTTCAGTAGGTAGAAATGAGACATTTGGCATGATGGGGCTGTCTACAGACTATATGACTGGCAGATGGAACATTTGTACCTGAATCCACTGTCTAATCACCTCCTGACCCCAGGAATAGAAAAGGAAGAGGAGGAAACAAACGTTAAGTGCCTACTATGTGCAGGGCACTGTTCTAAGTATTTTACTATAGCATTCAATCCTTCTACAATCCTATAAAGGAGGTGCTATTTGACAGTTGAGGAAACTGAGATAGAAAGAGGTTATGTGATTTGCCCAGGGTCACACAGCTAGTAATGTCTGAAGTCCTATTTGAACTCAGGTTTTCCTAACTCAGGTCCATTGCTATATTCAATGTAGTACCCATGCAGGAGGTTACTAGCACCACATAGCCTCATAGAAGGAGTGACTTCAAAAGATAAAATCTCAAGCTGTTAGATTCATGTAAGGGAATCATCCTGCTCAATCCCTCCATGGAGGCAGCTAGGTGGCACGATGGATAGAGTATTGGATTCAAACACTTACTTTGTGACCCTGGGCAAGTCACTTAACCTCTGGTTGCCTCAGTTTCCTCACCTGTAAATTAGGGATAATAACAGCATCCACTTCACAGGGTTGCTAAGAGGATCAAATGAGATAACATGTACAGCTCTTTGCCAACCTCCACCCGCTAAATAAAGACTAGCTATTATTATCTTACAGAGGAGCAAACGAAGATTCTGAGGGTAGAAAGGACTGACCCAAAATCTCTCAGATAGAAAGCAGCACTGCTAAGATTCAAACCCAGCTTTTCTAACTGCAAGTACAGTGCTGTTTCTACTGTAACACCTGGCTGTTATGAGGACCAGCATGTTGCTGGGGTAGGCGTGTCTGCAGACATGTTTTTGTACCCCCCCACTGAAATCATTTGAGTTGTGGGCACTTGAGCACCCGAAATTACCACCACAAATGGGAGGTGGGGAAGGGATAAGAGTCTACTATGTGCCAGGCTGTTCCCTAAGTGTTTTACAAATGTTATCTCCTTTCATCCTTGCAACAACACTGGGAGGTATGTGCTATTATTATCCCCATTTTCCAGTTGAAGAAACTGAGGCAAACAGAGAGTAAGTGATGGTCACACAGCTAGTAGGTATCTAAGCTTGGATTTGAACTTATCTTCCTGATCCCAGGCCCAGCCTTCCATCCACTACAGCACTTAAATGCTACAAGAACAGTGTTGTGAAGGGCAGGCTGTACAGAAACAGGATGTTGTGGTGAGACCACTTAATTTAGGTGGGAGAGGGTCCAGGCAAGGATCAGAGCTACACCTTCTTGTCACAAGCAGGACCATGTACAAGCTGCTTCCCCTAACTGGGACTCAGTTTCCTCCTCTATGAGATAAAGGGGTTTGGACTTGAGGTCCTCTCTTGCTCTAAATCCTATGATCCATCCTTACATCTGACCAGACTGCTTCTTAATGATGCCTCCAAGTGATGTCTACACAGTTCTCTAAGGTCTGCCCCGGACTTTCCTGCCAGTCAGGACCTCAGGTTTGTGATTCAAGATAGGCACCTGAGTCTCTCTTGAATTTAGTTAGCTAAATATACCCAAATGACAGATGTCGGCTGGCGCTCCTCAGGAGAAATCCAGGCTAAGTCATTCACAGTTGGAATAAGTCATTCACACTAAATTCTCACTCTCTACACTGTTCTGCTACTCGGAGATGAGGCTGCAGACAAGTGAGGTAAGAAGAAGCTCACACTTGTGTTTGCAAACTGTCACCTTTATAAAACAGACAGTTTTTTAAATTACAATTAGAAACACTTGTGTCAAGTTTTGTTTTTAATTAAATCCCGTGTCTTTCGACTTGCTAACGAGTAACAGGAGATAATGGACAAGTGTGGCCCATACTCCTGGAACAGAGGAAATATGATGGGGGTCAAGGCTGGGCCCAAGAGGAGAATGGCCCCAGGCAACATCACAATCAGCCTGGAATCCCAACTGCTTAGGGCAGAATTATGGACTGACATCCGGAAGGGACCTTAGAGTCTGGGTGGCAAACCCAAAACTGCACCCAGTCTCTCCTTTACAGCCAGAAGACCAAGTTTCAAGCTGATGGACTGCCAGGGGTGGGGAACCTGCGGCCTCTAGACCACAGATGGCCCAAACTTTTGGACAAGTTGAGAGACCCAAACCTGTGAAGTCGGGAGGTTGGATTACATGATCTCAAGGGAGCAAATGAGATAATAATTGTAAAGTACTGAGCACACAGTAGGCACTTAATAAATGCTTGTTCTTTTCCCTTTCCTTTCCTGCTCTAAACCTATGAAAATTAACTGCATGAAGAGCTTCCTTCAGAGGAACGAAGGCCACAAAGTTTAGGGAAAATAATCAAGTGAGAAGAGATAATACATAAACAAGAACACAGTCAAGATCCGTGATTTTGTTCTATATAGTGGAACTCCCTACACCAATGAAAACTGCAACTGGCCTTCCACTTACCTGGCTGAAAGGAAGATCAGAAGAGGGGATGTTGGAGGGGGGTAATTTCCTAGTTAACTAAGGGGTTTTTAAAAAATTTTTATTTAGAAATACCTGAACCTATTTTCCTACTTTACTTAGTTAGAAGCAGCTGATTTGCAAGAACACTGAACTTGGAATCAAGAGATGTGTGTTTGAGTCCCAGTCCTACAACTATCAAGTAGAGTGATCCTGGATATAGCATTTAACTACCCCACACCTTGGTTTTCTTACTTATAACATGAAAGGGTTGGCCTAGAGCATCTCAAAGAACCTCTGCAACTAGAAAAGTTTTAAAGGAGGCAATATGGTTCTGGAGAAAGAGTGTCGTTCATTCTTTTCAGTCGTGACCAACCCTTCATGACTCCATTGGGAGTTTTCTTGGCAAAGATACTAGAATGGTTTGGCATTTCCTTTTCCAGCCCATTTTACAGATGAGTAAACTGAGGCAAACAGGGTTAAGTGACTTGCCCACAGTGACATGGCTAGTAAGTGTCTGAGGCTAGATTCAAACTCAGGAAGATGAGTCTTCTTGACTTTAGGCTGGGCACTTTATCCACTATGCCACCTAACTGGTTCTGGAATCAGAACCTGGGTTCAAGTCATTGTTCTACCTCTTACTACTTGTGTGATGCTGGACATGTCATGTCATCTCTGTGTATCTCAGTTTTCTTTCCAAAAAAAGAGAGGGTTGACCTGGATGAACTCTACAGTCTCATCCAACTCTAAAGCCCACATTTCTACCATTTCACTTTATCATAGAAACACATGATGGAAGATGGAGGAGATGCAAGGAGCCTTAGGGTTCCTGATCCTCCCAAGCTGAAGTCCATAAAGTTTTTTAAAAAGTGACTTATCCAAGGTCTCCCAGGTAGAAAAGTCAGACCCAGGATCTGAACCCAGGTTCTTTGGCACCAGAGCTAGCTAATGTTCCACTGTACCAAACTTCCTTCCCTAATCTATAGAACTTTCTTCCCACCCCCATGGTAACACTGCCCCCCTGGGCTGTCTCTTAGTCCATGAAACAGTCAAAAGGTTTCCTCCAACCCCAATCCCAAAGTTGTCAGCATGTTCAACCACCCCAGACAGCCCAGCTGGGAGATTGATGACAGAGTTTCCTTTCTCCAACTTGTCACTCCATTTTTTCTACTAACACCCAACAGAGAGCTGGGGAAATCAGTTTCCCCAAAGGAACTGATTTCTCTTCCCTCCCAAATCTCTCCTCCAAAGTGCAAATCAGGTTGAACCGACTCCTTTTTGCCCGCCACACCAGTCTCCCGGAAATCAGGTTTAATTTTATCTGAAAACCCACACTGCTGGCGCATTTTAAAGACACAACCACAAAGCCAATCAATAGGGACCATTCAGATACTTGCTGTCAGGGGCTAAAAGAAAATGGATACCAAGAAAGTCATAACTATGATAAATTCAGGCGCTGCTCCTCTCTGACTAATGTAGGCACTAAAACACTCCATGAATATCCTGCTTTGAAACGTGTCATATTTCTGAGAGGCCAATCAATCTCGGGTTCTCTGTGGACCACATTAAAATAAATTTGTCACTGCGAGTTTATGAAATATTGATGGTGTTTTTTAGTTGGGGTGTTAGAAGGTGGAAAGGTGTATCAGAGAAGGGAGGCCCGGGAAGGGGGAGAGATACCTTAATGAATTATCTTCAGGCTAGAAGAAGAAACAGATGCAGAAGCATGTTGTGGATGAAACAGGAAGGAAAATAACGGGCAAAGGGGGAACAGGAATGAGAATGTTTGAAGGATTCACAAAAGGAAAAAAAATGCCTGATGTAAAAGAGGTCAAAGCAAGGAGGTGGGGGAGGGGAGCATCTATGGCCTAACTGCAATCATGATGTGGCCGTCATTGGGGTGGGGGAGGGGGGTGTTTCTGCCCTGTTTCTAATTGCTGTGCATAGAAATTCTGCTTGTTGGTTCTCTCCCAGAAGCACAAACTCGGGTTTAAGAAAATATTACAGGATTAAAAGAATTTTGTGTAGTGCTTCCAAAGATCGAGGGAGAATGGGAGTCCTCCTTTCTTAAAAAAGTTGAGAGGCAGCTAGGTAGCACAGTGAATAGAGCACCAGCCCTGGAATCAGGAGGACCTGAGTTCAAATCTGGCCTCAGACACTTAACACTTACTAGCCATGTGACCTTGGGCAAGTCACTTAACCCCAATTGCCCTGCCCTCCTCCTCCAAAAAGAAAAAAAAAAATTGAACAGGTCTGAGACTCTTCTGTACATTTCCATGACCACAGAGCAGCAAAGATCAGCAAGTACCCTTAACAATCAGGGAAGTAGAGGGCAAAGCATTTATGAACGCTAGGTAAGGTTGAATAATGATGCTCTACACATCCCTCACCCTGACCAACCTCCTTGGAAATCATGTACATTTACCCCCATTGGAGACTTTGGAGAGCAGAACTTGTTGGCATTAAAACTATGTGCACTGATAAATAGTAAAATGAATGGGGCTCCTTATTAAGCTGTCCCACCCCCATCCATCCACACCCAGATGTTTGGCCATCTCTCCTTTAGGCCTAGCCCTGTAAGACCAGGACCATTACCTCTCATCAGCACAGGGCATCGAAATGAGCAGCACAGAGATTCCTTCATTCTTCATGTCTCTGGAAACTAATTGTTTAAGCCATGTAGGTTTGGATCGCAAAACATGCTGTGCATTGTACGTGTCCTCAATTACACTGATGAAAAAAATTGTAATTAATAGAGTTAGCCTAAGAGCCAGGATGACCACCTGGGTTCAAGTCCCATCTCTGATACACATTGGTTGCATGATCCTATGCAAGTCACTTAACCTCTGACTGGTCTAGACAACTCTCCAAAACTATAAATTACAGGGAAGGTATACTGCCACACATGTTCGTAAAGGGGACCTCCTCACCAAAAAAATCCCCATGCCAGCAAAAACACCTATCCACTCCCTATTCCTAAGCCTAGCCTTGTACCCACAAACCAGTAATTAAGTTAATGTAAAAACAAATTAGGAACCAACTGCTTTTTTAAAAATTTAAAAATCATTGAGTTTAGCCCCAAAGAAGAAAACAGGAATTGTATCTCTCTCCCTTACAGAGGAAGGGTACTATAGGTATGGAACATTGCATATACTGTCAGATTTAATTGGTTTATTTTATCAAACTGCTTTCCCTCTCTCCTTTCTATTTTTTGTCCTAAGGGATGGCTCTCTATGGAGGGAAAGGATATGGGCTATATTTATAAATAACCGTGCTATGAAAACAAAATTATAAAGGAAACTCAATAATCAAAAAGTTGTTTTGAACTCAGTCTTTAAAATCAGAAAGTTTGCTTATAAAACAACCCCCACCAGAAAAAAAGTCAATTTAGTCAATTCCACTTAAATTAATTAATTAATAAAGACATTATTTGACTGAATCCATCAGTCAACTTGATAAAAATTTCAGATAATGTAACCCCACATAGGCACAATCTCATTTTTACTGAATGTACAATTTGGAAAAAGTGAAGATATTAAGTTCAAAACAATAAAGCAGGAAGAAACTTCAATGATAACCAAGCCCACCCCCTTATTTTACAAAAGAAGAAAATGAGACCCAGAGATACAGATTCAGTATGCTGAAAAAGAAAGAAAGAAATACAAGACCCACTCCACTTTCTGACATCTTCCTGATTCTTCTATGAAAGGGATTTCAGTTTCCAACGTCAAGGATCATTGCATTCTGGGCTCTCTATCCCGCTGAGGCAAAGGGTCAATTAAGTGTAAAAAAAAAAAATCAGTGGACCCACTGAACATAGCAAACTATGTTTAGTGCCATGTAAACAGATGATGGATTTGGCGAGACAAAGCTGGGCTGTAGAAGACTGGTCTTTTTCCTTTATTATTTAATTCCCAGGGTGATTAAGGAAACAGGGGAAAATCCAGCTCCCTCTGGCGACTTTTAAGCATCTTTTGCCACCTCCACAGGGAAGGCTGGCCTTTTTTTTGGGAGGGGGGAGATAAATGAAGAGTTTCTTTATTCCCACCCCTCTAACTGATAATAGAACATCCAGTCCATGCTCGGAGGGCACCTTTGCTCCTCAGGAGAACAAACTGCTCAGCATCTCTTTCTGCCAAGGTCCTAAGGAGATCAATCTCTTTTGGAAAGGGAATCAGCTTCCTATCTTTTTTCTCCAGGGGTTTTTCTGTTAGAGTTCAGAAATAGATCTCTTCTTCTTCAAATAAGCATTTTTAAAATATGTCCTATGTGCCAGGCCCTGTGCTAAGCACTATCCAATTATTATCTCATTTTGATCCTCACAACAAGTCTGGGAGGGAGGTGCTATTGCCATAGCCATTTTGCAGATACAGAAACCAAGGCAAACAGAGGTTGAAGTGACTTGCCAAAGTTCCCACAGCTAGGGAGTGTCTGAGGCTGGATTTGAACTCAGGGCTTCTTTCTGCCTCTGGACCCAGTACTCTATCCACTACAGCACCTAAGGTCCTCATAGCTCACTATCTGCTGGTAAGAGCCCCGTTTTCTCTTCAGGATGATCACACCATACTGCATTTTCTGTCCAATCTCTCATTCTATCTGCATCTGGAGTCACCAGAAAGCCTAAGTAAAAACTTTAAAAAATCAATTGGTCATACAAATGTTTGTTCTGCACATGCCAATGAGGCAGGTTTTTGAAAACATCCAGGGTGTTTATTGACCAGTGCTATGTCTAATGCAGTTCCAATAGCCAGGTGACACAAAGCAACCAACATTTCAAGGTCTCTGCTAAACATACTTGCAGGTTATTGTGCAGGGCCATAATCAGAGCAGGGTGTGAGGATTTTACCTGTAAGCATCAACCTCTGGGATTAGACTTTCTCAGCAATCTTGTTGTCTATTGTCCCCATACCTCTTTGTATATTATATAGCTAGGTGGAGTAATGGTCAGAGTGGTGGGCCTGGAGTCATAAAGATCTGAGTTCAAATTTGCCTTCAGATGTTTACAAGTCACTCCCTAGTAACCCTGGACTCTTTTTGTTTCAGTTTTCTCAACAGTAAAATGGGAGAAATAATAGTATCTACCATGCAAGATAGGGACACACAGATGACTCAGTGAATAGAGTCAGGAAGACCTGAGTTCAAATCTGGCCTCAGACATTTCCTAGCTGTGTGATGCTGGGCAGCTTAACCTTGTCTGCCTATTTCATCATCTGTAAAATGAGTTGGAGAAGGAAATGGAGAACCACTCCAGATCTTTGCCAAGAAAACCCCAAATGGGGTCATGAAGAGTCAGAAACAACTGGACAACCATGCAGGATCATTGCGAGAATCAAATGAGTTAATAATTGTAAAGCACAATATTTGGCTCATTATAAGTGCTTATATAAATGTTAGCTATTATTGTTGTTGTTGTCGTTGATGATGTTGTTGTTATGGTGCCACCTTGAAGCTCCTGCCACTCTCCCAGGTCCACTTTATAAATACTAGCCATTAGGATTATCAGTTATTCACGTCATTTGGCATGGTTAGGCAAACCAACCAAAACTGATCAAATGCTTCCAACTAAATAGCACCGTATAAACCACTAAGGTCAACTCTGTCAAAACAGATACACAGCACCCCCATTCAAAAGACTGCCCACCATATTGGTATAGTATAGCCTAAACAGATGAGTGAATGATCCACACAATCCATAATAACTATCTCACTGGAGCTGGGAGAAAAAGATTTCATTAAAACACACACACACCACTACAAAATGTGAATTGTTGTTATTATTTCAATGTTATGTTGACTTGGCTGGAAAGCAAATTTTTCAGATTTTCTCCAGATGTTTGATGACACCTCTGTTACCATGTTTCCCCGATAATAAGACACTGTCTTATTAATTTTGGGGGGCAGAAAAACACCAGAGGGCTTATTTTCAGGGGAGGGCTTATTTTAATGAACATTGACAGCAATTTTAATAAACAGGTAAATGTGAAAAAAAATGTACCTTTATTCAATAAGCAAATCACTGGGGAAGAACAGGATGATGTGCTCACTGCTGCAGCTCTGATTGGATGCAGCTCGGAGCGCGGCGTGTGTTTTACCGGGGGGGGGGGGACGGTGCATACAGAGGGTACCGTAATGTAGCGTGTAGCACAGGGGATCACCTTCACCACAGTAGCAATCTCAATAGGGCTTATTTTGGGGGGAGGGCTTATTTTAGAGGAATCTTACACAGTAAGGGGAGGGCTTATTTTCGGGATAGGTCTTATTATCGGGGAAACACAGTAGATTTATTTCTTTTTGGCACTCTCTTCTTTTGGGAACGGATGAATATTTACTAAGTGATTTCCAGTGTTACTATCCCCATTTTACAGATTAGAAGACAGAGGCTCAGGGAGATAAAGTGATTTGCCCCAAGTTCTGTAGATAGTAAATGGAAGCACCAGGAATCAATGTTGGGTACAGGACCAGTATTCTTTCCACCATACTTCATGCCTCTGTCTTCAAACACTCTCTTCAAGGGATAATATATCCCAATATATTTGGTTAATGAGAACATAAGCTCTTTGAAGGCCAGGGAACGGTTTTGTTTTGGTTTTGTATCCTAGAACATTCCTTGCACATAGTAGGCATTTAACTAATGTTTATTGGATTAGATCAAATTGAATAGCCATATATTTTCAATCCATTCCCCCCAAAATGGGGTTCAGCAGCCAAGGACACATTGTTTGCTTCATTTATTTTGATAAGTATAGTTTTGTTTTAATTATTTATAGCAGTACTTTGGAGCACACTAGTCAATTACTGCGGTATATTTTGTAAAAGTAAGGATGCCTCAGAGAGTTCCCTGGACCACTGAGCTCTTAAATCTTTGCTGAGAAGTGGGGCAAACCCGTGGAGAGAATTTTTTTTTTTAATAATTACCTATTGGGAGAGCAGATTAGCAAAAGTCGGACATTACCATACTGAACCTGGGAGCCTTCAAACATAGAATTCACTGTTTTGTGTAGCTAATAGGCAACTGAAGATTAAAAAGAAACTAAAATTCATATGGTGCTGTGAAAAAAAAGAGCCATTAAAACATGAATGCAAAGCAGACCTATTTCTTATTATTTAACATATCATTTATTACCAGGGTCATTGGTTCCACTGAGTACTGCATTGTGCTAATGAGTCCATCCACGGTCATAGGTATGATTCCCATGCCTATCAAAATGAGTTCACCCATGGTCATAGGTATGATTCCCATACATATCAATGACCTTGCTCTTCTCACAGAGACTTTTAACACCAGTCAAATGTTCCGATTAATCCCAACCACTGGCTGACCAACCATGCCAGGAAGGAGTCAATGTTTAAAGTCAAAGAACCTGGTTTAGACCTGGCTCTGCTATTTACTCTTTATAACCTTAGGTCAGTCACCTCTTTTCTCTGTGTCTCAGTTTCCTCCTCTGTAAAATTAGGGGATCAGACAAGATGATCTTTAAGACCCCTACCAGCCCTAGAAACTGTGATTCTGTAACTGACACCCTAATTCTCTGGCTATAGATTAACTCACTAAAATTTGCCATAGATCTACCCTCTCAACCCAGGCATAGATTCAGCCCTAAACAATGCAACAGTTGGCTGACTCCTTAACCCAGGAGTCAGATTCACCCTGACCAGCAACACCACAAATGTATGTCCATGGGCAAGGGTGTGTAAAGGATTCCACGTACTCCACAAAGACAAAACTATTGTGGGGTGACTAGGGTTCTCTTCCAGGGAGCTAATACCAGAGACTATTAACAGTACCATCCCAGGGGATGACATGCATCTCTTCCCCACAAGGACCCCATAATCACACTCCCAATCCCCATGCTCTGATGCCTTGATCCGCCCCCCACCAGTGTCCAATCCTTCATCAGCATGGCTCTCATAGGTCTTGGGATGTTCCCCAGGGTGCATTCCCCACCACCTTGATGAGCTCCACTCCCTCTGCTCTAGACCAAAAAATCCCTACCTATAGTTCTGGTGATCCATCTACCTGGCCGGGCAAATGACACAAACTAAACCCAACTCCCTACAGGTTGGGGACATTGTCTTTTTACCTGAAGGATGCATTTCTGTTTATGGATGATGGAGATCCAGAACCAAGACAGTATCACTGCAGCCCAAAACGAACTTTTGTCTCTTGGACCAAATGTGATCTTTGACTATGGATGAAGGAAAGCATGGGGAGGCTTACAGAAAAGGCTCAAAAGGTTTCTGGGACATCAAAGAGCCATAACCAAGCAGCTGATGAATTAAGTGCAAATGAATCATAAACATACAGACTAAATTTTCCTTGAAATACCCGAGGGTTTAAAAATGAGGTCTTGACAAAATGTGTTCTTTGTTTTCCTGAGCCTGAAATGTTTCAAGAGGATATTCCCAGAGTTCCCAAGTTGGCTTACTCATCCCTGCCAAGGAACCCTGAAAATAGAAAATATTTAGAAAGAAATATTCAACAAAATGAGATGACACAAGTCACCATCTCTACTCCACAAATGAAGCCCCCTACCCAGAGAACTAACCCAGTTCAGTTCAACAGACTACTACTATATGCCAGGCAGCAAGGTGGCACAGAGGATAGAATGGGTTAGGAAGACCTGAGTTCAAATTTGGCCTCTGACACTTACTAGTTGTGAGACCCTGGGCAAGTCATTTAACCTTGTGTGCCTCAGTTTCCTCATCTGTAAAGTGAACTGGAGAAGCAAACGACAAACCATTCTAGTATCTTTGCCAAGAAAACCCCAAAAGGGGTCAGGAAGAGTCGGGCAAGACTAAACAACAGCTAAAGAACAATAAAAATAACAAATGTGCCAGACATAATACTAGGCACTCATCATATAAAGATAGAAACAAATCAACCTCTAACTTTAAGGAACTTCCATTCTACTGGGTGAAAACAACATATACCCAGATCAATTAAAAACTGTATCTATGCAAATTAAATACCAAATAATGTAGTTGGAGGAGGCAGGAGCATGAACCACTGGTGGAATCAGGAAAAATCTCTTGAGGGAGGTGGCACTTGAGCTGAGCCTTGAAATATGCCATTCATTAAAGGACCTAATTCATCCCTGAATTCAGGAAATTGCTCTTAATGACTGAACATCAGTGCAGAGGATTTGAATTAGGAACAAGCTATGTGAGGAGGAAAGTAGGAAGAGAGCTGGATTTGGAGTCAAAGGACTTGAGTTCACACTCCAGCTCTGCGTGACCTTGGGTAAATCACCTCTCTCGGCCTCAGCTGTCTGATTTGTACAAGGATAGTACAGAATAAATGTTCTCTAAAGTCTTTGCCAGTTCCCACTCCTATGATTTAACTCATCTTAATTCTAACAGATAAGTTTCTAGAATTCCCAGATGTTTGTTTTCTTTGGGTGTACAGGGCACTTCCTAAAATGATATACAGAGGGTCTAGGGAACCTGCAGCCTCAAGGCCACATGTGGCCCTCTAGGTCCTTGGATGCGGCCTTTTGACTGAGTCCAAACTTTAGAGAACAAATCCTTTTATTAAGGGGATTTGTTCTGTGAAGTTTGGATTCAAAGGGTTGTACTTGAGGACCTAGAGGGCTACATGTGGCCTCGAGGCCACAGGTTCCCCACATCTGGCTATAGCATCAGTAAGCATATAATACCTCGGCTTCAGTAGTACGTACCCAAGACAGAAAGGAAAAGACAAGTTTGAATAATGGATGTTTGCTATATGGAGACTTTGTCAGAGTCCAAAATTTATCTCTGAGTAGACAGAACCATGGAAAAATCTGATTCCACTGAGAAAGAAAGAAGAAGAAAAAGGAAGGGGAAGAGGAAAGGGAAGAGGAGGCAGAAGGGGAAGGGAAGAAAGAGAGAGAAATAGAGAAGGAAGGAAGGAAAGAAGGAAGGAAGGAAGGAGGGAAGGAAGGAAGGAAGGAAGGAAGGAAGGAAGGAAGGAAGGAAGGAAGGAAGGAAGGAAGGAAGGAAGGAAGGAAGGAAGGAAGGAAAGTCTGCCAAGCATATTCCCCAAGAAGCCATTCATGCCAAAGCAATATTGCAAAAGGAAGTTTCGTTTCCCAAGCAGTAGAAACGGCATAGTATTCAAAGTCGAGAGGACCTGAGTTGAAATCCTGACTTTGGTATTTACTGATGATGCATCGTTGGGGAAATCTATGTTCTTAATATCCTAAGTCACTTGCCTCTCTGAGCATTTATTAAGTGCCTACTATGTGGCAGGCACTGTACTAAGCCTGGGGACACACACACAAAAAAAAAAAAGAAAGAAAAGGCAATCCCTGTTCTCGAGCTCACAGTCTAATGGGCAAGACACTATGCCTATAACTATGTAAAAATAAGATATATACAGTATGAACTGGAAACAACAGAGAGAAAGCTCTAGCATTAAAGGGGATCAGGAAAGGCTTCTTGAAGAAGGTGGGATTTTAGCTGGCACTTGAAGGAAGTCAGGAAAGCCAGGAGGCAGAAATGAGGAGGGAAAACTTTGCAGTCTTGAGGAATAGCCCATGAAAATGCATGGGGTCTAGTTAACAAGCCACTGTACTCTAGAGTGTGTGGGGATGAGGAAGGTATAAGGAGACTGGAAAGGAAAGAGGGGACAGATCATGAAGGGTTTTAATACCAGAGGAATTTATATCTTATCCTCATCTATAAAATAAGAAGATTGGACTGGATCAGAGGTTGTTAACCTTTTTGTGTCTTAGATCCCTTTGGCAGCCTGCTGAAGACTATAGACCCATCACTCAGAATAATATTTGTTGCCTGGATTTATAATTGAAGCAAATGCTTAAGGTCAATCAGAGGTAAATGAAACTAAAAATGTAATTTTTTTTTTCCCATCCAAGTCCATGAATCCCCTGAAATGTAGCCAAAATCTCAGGTTGATCTCTAAGGTCTGTCCAATGACCAAATCTTATGATCCTCTCATTCTTAACTTGTCTTCACCTAACTGTGGCTTATCCCTTCAATCCCAGGAGTCCAGAAGTGGTTTTCACCATAGTGGTTCTCAGTACTAAGCCAGCAGAACAGTAGATGGAGTGCCAGACCTAGAATCAGAAAGAATAATCCTCCTGAGTTCAAATCCAGCCTCAGATACTTTTTAGCTGTGTGACCCTGGACAAATCACTTAACCCTGTTTCTTGAGCAAATCATTTTACCACCTGGGTCAAATTTAATTTTCCTCATTTGTAAAGTGAGAGGACCGGACTAGACAGCCTCTGACATCCATTTCCAGCTCTGGATAGATGAGCCTGTAAGTCACATACTTCAAACACCCATTAATATATCACCATGGTCAAGTCACTTGACCTCTCTTGAGAATCAATTTGCTTATCCGTAAAATGAGGATAATATAATACTACTATTTCCTACATCATGGGGTTGTTCAGAAGAAAGCCCCTCACAGAACTCTAAAGCATTATATAATGTGTTTTGTTTTTTCTTTTCCTTTTTTTGCCCTAGGAAGGCAGCACCAGGGCAGGAACATCTCACATCTCGTTGCCTAAAAAATCTATAAGGTGTCAAAATTTCCAGGTGCTACCAGTTCACAGCAAGGAAGACCAGCCTTGTTCTTCAGCCACTTCAGCCCTCCCCTGAACAGCAGGAAACATCACCCTATCAAGGTCTAACCTACATCAGCCTCCATTTTTTTTTCAAAGAGAGCGATGGCTTCTCTCCACCATTCTTCCATCACCAGTACTTTTTCCATTGTTTTTTTAGACACACGTTGTATCCTCTTTCATTGGTACTCTGGTAGAAAAGGCTGATTAAATTGGATAGGGAGGGTGCTGAGGAGAAGCTGGGCTGGAACGTGCCCCAAGAGCACATCCTCCCAAGTTGCCATGAGGTCACTGGCTGCTTCCCCTTGTTTCTGGTGAAGGCAGCTCTGGTTTGGATGAAATTATGTTCTCCCCAAGGCCTTCTTCTTCCCTGCTATTGAATAATCACAGAATCTCTGAGCTAGAAGGGACTCTAGAGATCATCATCTAAGCCCCTCATTTTACAAAAGAGGAAGCAGGGTGCTGGAAAGGGAAGCAATTTGCCCAAGGTCACCGAGCAAATTAATAGCAGAGCTTGTGACTAGAAGGCTGGCTTTCCCACTCCAAGACTGGTACTTGCCAATTCTGCACAGGTGCTAACTAAAGAACCCTTTGCAGGGCTGGGGAACCTGCAGCTTTTAAGCCACATATGGGCTTCTAGGTCCTCGAGTGTGGTCCTCTGGTTGTGAAGTTTGGATTCCATCAAAGGGCTGCACTTCAGGGCCTGGAGGGCCACATGTTCCCCATCCCTATCCTAGGGGAGTAAGTTTTTGAGATTCAGACTCTCAGGGTTTGAAGGTAACTTAGAGTTCATGTAGTTTAACACTTTCATTGCTAATATAAGAAGCAGGAAACATTTGAAGTCTTACAAGTAATTGAGGTCTTCAATGAATTTTTACACAAACTCTTCCAACTCCATGGATCACATCAAGATGCTTCTCCTTCCAATGAGTAAGGGTCCAAGGAGAGAAGCAACATGTTCAATGTCACATGGATAGTTAGTTACATAACTGGGACTGGATTTCAATTCCAAAGTCTTTGCAAAACATCAGTCAATCTGTCTTTAAATAAAGTGAGAACCCCAGCCCTTAAAGTGCGTCTAAACTCCAAGCCATTATTTATTACCGTCATCCATTGGTGAAATGTTCCAAATACCTGGGAGTTGTTGCCAGATGGACAGCCCTCTTCTAGAGGCAGTGTGATATAGTGGCATCAGGAAGACCTGGGTTCAAATGCTGCCTCCGAGGCTCCCCAGTTTGGAACCCCCAGAAAGTCCCTTAGGCTCTCTGGTCTTCAGTCTCTTCATTTTAGAACAATGGGATTCCTAATAACTCTAAATATATGATGCTATGAATTAGAAAATATTTCCCATCATTATTGATTCACAAGTAATCTCCATGGCCCTTGAATATTTTTTTGCTCTTAGAGCCAAGATCATTCATTTGTCACAGGGAGAGAAGCCTGGGGGTGTTAGGCTCTGAGGAAGCTGTTAGAGAAATTTTGCTAGAAATCAAACCAGGGCAGAAAGCAGCCCCAGGCAAAGCCTGGAGAAAGGGGAATGAAGGGAAAGTGCTCTGTCTGACTTCCTCTTTCCTCTAAAGCTTGGGAATAGTGGGTACCATGTTGGACTGGGACTCAGGAAGACTTGAGTTCAAATCTGACCTCAGACGCTTACTAGCCATGTGACCACGGGCAAGTCACTTAACCTTTCTCAGTCTCTGTAACTCATCTGTTAGATGGGAATAATAATAGTACATATCTTCAAGGACTGTTTCGAGGTTAAAATAAAATTATATTTGTAAAGTACTTAGCAAACCTCGGAGCACTATATGATGCTATTATTATTTTTTTTATTATTTTTGTTGTTATTGCTATTATACTGATTACCCAGATAGATGGAGCTGAGTGTGCACTATGGAGCAGCCAACAGATCCTGCACCTGCCCCGGGTTCTCAGCCTTCCCCTCCAGCCACTCTCCCTCCCCTCCTCTCCTTTCCCTGGCCAATCCCAAAGTCTCCTACCTGCTTTGTTGTTCCAAGGCTCAAGGGAAGAAAGCCTAAGAACTGTGGTTTGGCTGCAAATTTCAGTACTTTGATGCATCTAATAACTCCACGACATGGGTGCTCCATCCACCAGGTCAGATCTCAGCCAGTCATGCCTTCTTAGTCTGTGGGATTCTTGCCTACGCCTTTCCATAAATCTTCCATATAGGATCTATCCAAAGCACTAGAAAAACAGAACAATCAATCAACAAGTATTTATTAAGCACCACCATGTGTCGAACAGTGGGCTAGGCGCCTGGGATATAAATACAGAAGAGAGAGAATCTCTTCTCTCAAGATAATATTTGTAAGATACTTATTAAACCTTTAAGCACTACATAAATTGTATTCTGAGAGTGAAATACAAGATGTTCCTAGATAAGTAAATCCAGGAGTTTTTTTAAAAATACATAGTGATGGGGGTGTGGGGCACGAAAAACCAAGGAAATCAGTAACCTCATCTTAAAGGAGGTAGCATTTGAGCTGAGCCTTGAAGGGACAGAGCTGTTACAAGAGGTGGAGGTAGGTAAGGCAGGACAGCATTCCAAAGAGGGACAGGACACGGTCAGTGCTCGGCCTGAGGGAGACTACTTCATAGAACTTGATTGGAGGGAGTCTAGAAGCATAGAGACTAGTTAAGAGGCTCTTACAATAATGTAGATGAGAGGCAATATGATATGAAGCAAGGCAGTAACTTTGTGAGTGGAGAGAAGCAGGTGGGGGTTTGTGCCTGCATCAGTGAATGAAAACAAAACATACTATGGTATATGTGAAATATGTGTGTTGTTGCTGCTGGTCTTCATTTTTGAAGAGGACTGAAGGCATCATAGGGTGATGTCTTTACTTTTTTTGTGAATTGGGTTTAAGTGAGGCAGAACTGCACAAAGTCATCAGCCTCACACTCTTTTCCAGAGACATCGAAGTCCAGTAGCAGGACAAAAGTCAAGATGACTGGCCACAGACCAGGATGCAGTGGGTGAGCTTGATGTCTTCAATGTCTGACCAAGCTCTAAGCAGTCCACAGTACCTGCTTGGGGCACCTTCATGGCCACTGGAACAAATTGTTCTCATCCCCCCATTCTGCCAGGGGAGGTCTTCACATGCCTAGGGTAGACATTCCCCTAACTCACCAATGGGCTTGAGGCCTGTCAGTTACCCTCAGCCTGGTTTAGCTGGTCTGCTGAGATGGTTTTACCAGGGTGTGGCGCTGCCCAAGCTACAGCTTCTTGGAGCCACAGGTGAGAGCTGGGTGACAGGTGGACACCAGAGGTAGATGAGCAACCCTGAAAAGGGCTCAGCAAACCCTCACACACTCCTGAACACTACATATACATATATCTGTATGTGTGTTGTAGGCATATGTGTATGTGTATATTATTTATACATATATACTGCATTGTGATATATAATACATACACATATATACACATGTACACACATTTAGTATGTGGTTCTTGGTTTTCATATACACATACATACCTATATACATATATGCACATATGCACACACATTATGTGTATATATACATATATTCTGAACTCATCCTGTTAAAATGTGTATATACATGTATGTGTATATATGCATAGTGTGTATTCATGTGTGCATATGTGTGTATACCAAGAACCACATACAAAAGGCACACACCCTGACTTCTTGATGCTGACCTTTGATAAGAAGGATAGGGAAAATGAACATGGAAGAAAAAGACAAAGAAGAAGGAGAGGAAAGGTGGGAACAAGAAGGAAAGTCTGGGAACAGAAGAGCCCGCAGGTCCCCTTCCCTCTATGACATTCTTTGTTCTGTGTTCCCTTCCTGCTCTGATATTTCTTGTTCTAAGATGTCTTCTGGCTGTGACAATTTCTGTGTTTTAGGCTCTGAGATCAGTGATACAGTGGAAAGGACATTAACTCTGAAATCAATGGTCCTCATTTCAAATCCCACCTCTGATGATTATGACCTGTGCAACTTTGGGTTACTTAATCTCCCCAGACCTCAGCTTCCTCATCTGTAAAAATGAGTGGATTTTATTATGAGGTCCTTTCTACCTCCATATGTATGATCCTATGGAACTTTTCTGCAATTTTTTTTTTTTGCTTTTTGGAGGGCAATTGGGGTTAAGTGACTTGCCCAAGGTCACATGACTAGTTTTTGTGATAAGTGTCTGAGGCCGGATTTGAACTCAGGTCCTCCTGACTCCAGGGCCGGTGCTTAGATTCACTGCACCACCTAGCCACCCCTTCTTCTGCAGTTCTGATCTTTACCTTTTCCCTTTTTGTTCTGTCCTTCCATGTCAGAGGTGTCTCTGATATTTGGTGATTTCAGAAGTCCAGTCTTCCAGTGTTGAAACTTCATGTGGGATCTCCCTAAAGACAGCTGGAGTATGTAATTTCATCCCGATCCCAAGGGCTGATGAGCCAGCCCATGTAATAATGAGGAACAATTTGGGGGAGGTGGAGAAGAGTTTGGGTTGAGGGTGATTTTTGTTTTCATCCTCCTGCTATAACTATAGATCGCTCTCTAATTTCAGGAAACGGTTTCTCCTTCTGATTGAGTTTACATTTGCTGCAATAATGTCTCTCAGCAGTGAGAGGAAGGAGGGAGGTAGGGAGGAAAGGAGGAAGGGAGACAGACATCCGGGTCACTTTGCGAAATCTGTGTCCTCCTAACCACAGAATGGAAGACAAGGTGAATGCCTAGTGTGGATGGGCCCTGTGAGATCTGGGAAGACATATTTGCAAGGGAAGTTCAAACTTTTCCAGATCTGTCCTTTCCTCAGGAGACATTCTTGGATTTTTTTTTCTTTTCTTTCCCTTTTCTTTTTTAGAAAAAGGGCACATGGGAAAGATGAAATTGAGGGCTTGGAGTTGCCCCTGCCATCACTGAGGTCCCCATAAATATTCCCCGTGGACCTCATTACACATTTGAGCAAACATTACCTTCACTCACAGCTAAATTTCCTGTTTGCTTGGCTGATCAATTCCTCATCAAATTTTAATGTGGGGTTCAAGCCGTCTGTGGTGTTTTAATTAGGCCTAAGATTGCAGAGTGTCAGAGGCAGAGCTCAGCCTCATCCGAATCCCCTCCGCCTATATATTACCATGAAAGGGGGAGAGGGGGCTGGTGTGGGTGGGGAGGGAGAAAGGGAGGAAATGAGCAGGCTGAGGACTAATTAGCTCTTGTTACTAGGTTAAGTGTGCTCTCTAGTGGTGGCATTACAAACAGAAGTCAGGGAGCAAACAGTCTATACCAAGCTGGCCCACTCAGTCACACAGCCAGGGAGGCTGACATTCTGTCCCTGGAGCCCACATAGGTCCTCTGCCCACTTAGATGGGCCCAGGAAAGGGAGATAGACACAATGCAGAGCTCAGAGGATTCCTAAGATCTGGAACTTTCCTTAGAAATCATAATCCTGCCATCTAGCCCAAGCCCATGGAGATTGGATTTGGAGATGGAAAACCTGTGTTCAAATCCCCCTTCTAGCACTTAGCACCAGTGTGACTTTGGGCAACGTCTCTGGGCCTCAGTTAAATGACTGGCTTAGATGACTTTGGAGACAAAATCCAACTTTGGAACTAGGAGCCTATGACTCAACCTTCCTTTTATGGATGAGGAAGCTGAAGTTTAGAAACAGAAAAAGACTTGTCCAAAGAAACGAGGAGCAGAGTCTAGATTCGAATCCAGGGCCTGTAATTCTGAATCGAGTGCTTTTCCCACTTCCTCATGTTCATAGAATTTAGGGGAAAAAAAGGAGAGGGGGCTTATCTAGATTAACACCATCATCACCACTCCAGGAATAAGGAAACAGAAGCCAGCTGAGGAAAAGCAATTTGCCCACAGTGACAGCGGTGATAATGCTTCCTCCTGGGATAGGAACCCGAGGTGTCTGACTCCAGATACGACACTCTTTACACTACCCATTTCCCTAACACTAGAGTCTCTATTCTTTTCTCTTTTCTATGTTTCTTCCTTTAGTGACCTTCTTCAGCTTGAGGCAGAGAAGTTGGCCGCTAACATGCCAGATACCTGCATACCTCACCCTTTCCCTATGGTTGGGCTGGAGGAAGAAGACACGAGAAAAGTCCTGGACGACAAACCACCAAAGCCTTATCAGTCAATCAATTAGAATTTATTAAGCCCCTTCTAGGGCCAGGGAATGTGCCAGACCCTGATGATACAAAGACAAAAATGAATCAGCTCCTGCCTGCAAGGAGTTTCTATTCTACCCAGGTTTATTAACCTTTTGAGTTCCGGGCTTCCAGCACCAGAGAGAAGGACAGCAGCTACTACCTGAGTCCTGGAAGCTTATGGCCAACCCTCCTCATCTGATATTTTTTGACTGAAAATGGAGATGTTTCTACCTCTGAAAGAAAGAAATCATAGCCTTGTTTCAGCCCTGACTCAGGAGTAAGTATTAAGCTGCCTACCAAGAAACCATTTTACTTGAAAACCTCTCTTTCCTTTTAAAACATGTAAGTCCTGACTTTGAGACTCTAGTCCAAATGTAGACACCAGGTCCACATTCTCACAGAGCAACCAAATAAATGAAAAACAGACTTACCTTCAGAAAGCTCCCTGATAGCATTGACTCCTGCCCTCAATTTAGAAACTCCAGATTTCTGCTGAGTATATGAAAGGCTGGGGATTAGGAAGGCCCTAGGTAGTAAGGTACCAGATGAAATGAGCAGAGATGAAGAAACAGCCTTATGTGGCTTCCAGAGCTGTTATATGGCTCTGAGGGTGTGAAAACATCATCATCATCATCATCATCATTAGAGCTAATGGAAATAAACACTTTGAACACAACACACAGTGACAAAACCAATACCTGTGAGTAAGTGGGAGTTGGTCTTTAACCACCTGGATTGTCCCCTTTGGACGGTTCTGCCCTGGAAGGCAGCAGTGAAAATTGGCCCAGGACTAAAAGCATTGGTCTTGCAAATCAGTTCATTCGTCTTAGGTAAAAAAGGCTCCAATAGTTTCCATCTAAGATCAATTTAGGAATCAACTTATTTGTTGAATGGCAGGGTCTGAGTTCAAGTGTGACTCTGCTATAACTAGCTATGTGACCTGGATAAGTCACTGGACTGTTTCCCATCTTTACAAGGGAGATAATAAAAATATTTAACCTATCTCTCTTACTCCACTATCATATGCACAGTGCTTCATAAACCTTAAAACACTACAGAAATGGTAGTTTTTATTAAGTGGGTAACTACATATTCCTGGCCTCTACAACAGATTTCCTCTCTCCTGACCTTTCACCCCACTCAGGTCACCCACTCAGTCACTGTGCCCTGCGTTCTAACCCAACAGCTTCCTGTCCACCCCCTACAGCCCCAGCCCACTCATGCCTCAGCACAATAGCTCAGGGCTGCTCCTCATGTCTGAAATAACCTTGCCCCAATTCTCCACCTATTCAAATCCCACCTCCCTCTTTCAGAAAACCTTTGGTAATCTATGAGGCACTATATCATAGAAAAAAGTGGAGGGAACCCAGGTTGTAATCCTCCCTGAGCCACTTACTACTAGTGTGACCTTGAGCAAGGCACTTGGTCTCATAAGCCTCATTTCCTTCCCTGTAAAATAGGATGATGAGGGGAGGTGACCTCTAAAGGCCCTTCCAGCTCTAAAGTCTATGAATCTATGACTTTATGTGCAATCTCCAAGCCATGACCCCAACTTCAACACCATCCTGCCCCCAGAAAGGGAAGGGATCCCCAATGATCTGAACCTTGGTTTGTTTATACTCTGATTATAATGTCAATCTGGACTCAGCAGGTAAAAAATAGTATTGTCTCTTCCCTCTCCCTTCCATGCTGGCCCAGAAGTTGCACAGCTCATGCCTCCTAGCAGGTCTGATTTCCCATAGTCCTCCTCCCCTCAAACCCAGCCGAAAATTGGCATCAGGACAAACAAAATCAAATAAGAAAGGAAATGCATCCTGCTCTGATCCAGAAAGTAGGAAGAGTTGGGGTACAAATACAAAAGGAACATTTACCTATAAGACTTGAGATATTTCCTATTTCTTTTATCAGTAATGGTCCATGAACAAGGATCACAGAGGAATAATTATGACAATCAATAAAAAACAATTATGTCACAGGGTACCCCCAAAAATCTGTGCATAGTTTTGAGTTTCCATAGCTTAAACCTATTAGCTTTATTTAAGTTTTAATAGCTTAAAAACTATTAGCCCTGGCAACTTACAGCTAATCCCTTCCTGCCCTCATCAAATATTTTCCATTAGAAATAGGGAAAGGGAGAGGTTTCTGCCTCTGGGAGAAAGTCATAGCCTTTAACCTATTAGCCCTAGCTTTAATAGCTTAAAACTGTGCTAAGGCTTTTGGGAAATCCTGTAATAGCTCATATTTAAACGGTACTTTGAGGTTTGCAAAGCATTCTCCATATCTCATCTCATTTGATCAGCACAACAACCCTTGTAAGCTACATTCTATAGGTTTTCTTATGTCCATTTTCCAGATAAAGAAAATGAGGTTCACAGGGGTGACATGTCTTGCCCAATATCACACAGTTAGGAAGGATGCTCTGAGGCAGGATCCAAACCCAAGTATTCCTGACACCCACATCTAATACAGTATTCTCACACTCACAGTTATTGTCTTCAACAGTTCTGACAAAGCTGACCCGAGAGTTCCTTTGGATTTCAGTTGGTTAATAAAAGCATAATGAGCCTCCCTCCCCCTTTTCCATCACCACTATATTTCCTTTCCTTCAAATGCAGAGGGAGTCCTTCGGAATGCTGCTCTCAGGGGATGGGACTAACCCCCATTTTATAGTCTAATCAGGTCATGCCAATGCTTTTCCTATATGCCGCTATGTGTCCGTAATAATAAGCAGCATTAGAACAAAGGGTGATCCCTGACCGCAATCAACTCTCAGTACAAGTCAACAGAGATTTATTAAGCACCTGCTGTGTACAAGGCCCTGAGCTAGAGGCTTGGGCAGCCAAGATGAAAGGAGACATAGGGCCTGCCTCAAGGAGTGTACAATCAAATCATCTCAGTTATCCATTAGTATGGCTCTTCCAAGCAGGGAAGCAATGAGCTGAGCCCAGAACTAAAAGAACTGGAGGAGCAGAAGATTCAACTGAACCACATCTGGGAAACGACAGCATTTCCCAATTATCTCAAGCAACTTTCCACAAAAGCCTGCCTTTTGAACACCAATGTTGTCTGCCAGTGAAAGAGGCAATGTACTATAGTGGAGAGAATGCTGGACCCGGAGTGCCAAAGACCTGGGTTTAAATCCAGCCTTTGACACTGGGTAGCCATGAATAAGTCACTTAACATCTAAGAACCTCAGGTACCTAAGTCTTATCTATAAAGTTATGGATGGGTCGCCATATTTGTAGAGTGGGAAGAGCACTGAATTTGAGTCAGATGAAAATGGGCTCAAATCCCAACTCTTTCACATGCTACTCATGTGACTAGCCACTTAATCTCTCTGGAACTCATGTTCATCTGTACAACAGGGTGGGGGGAAGGGAAGCGGACTAGATGGCCTCCAAGATTTGCTCCATCTATGATCCTATGCAAAATCACAGATCTTTAACATTGAAATTTTCTTTTATTTTAACTTTATTTTTAACTGTTTTATTATTTTTTCCAATGTTCATTCATCTTTTTCTCCTTCCCACCTCTCCCTTACCTACTACCCCCCCCCCCAAAAAAAAGGAAAAAAATTTTTTCCAGTGATGCTATCTAACTAGGAATCATTAACCCTCGGGATCTCAGAAGAATCAACTATGTCTCAAAGGGTGTTAAAAACGCATGTGGTGGGAGTAAAAAAATTTCAGCATTTTACCAACAATGACCTACTTTTGAGACATAAGGTAAGAGATATGACCAAGGACATTTATGACCTGTCATGCAGGAAAAGTGAGAGACAGTAGATGGGCAGCCTGAATGCTATACTGGTACCGACAAAACCTTAAAAAGAACCAGAGGAAGGCTACCAGTTTATTAGGCAAATCCTCTAGTGGGGATTTGTAGAAATACAGGGCAAGAATCTCTCAAGAGAATGGATGGATAGAAAGTGATCCCAACCAATGAAGGGAATACCCACATCAATTAAAACATAAATCCATTTTTAAAAGTATTGAAATATAGAAATTCCAAAGATAATTCAAAAAGAACCCAAATCTGGTTTGGGATTATAGGATTTAGAGCTAGAAGGGTCATTATAGATTATGTGCTCAAACCCCCTTACATTACAGATGTAAAAAATGAACACCAAAGATGAGAGGTGAGCTCATAGTATCATCGATTTAAAGCTGGAAGGAGGTCTTAGAAGACATTTCATCCAACCTGCTCCCTTTACTTGGGAGGAAACTATGGCCCAGAGATGTTTCATGATTTGTCCAAGGTAACATAGGAAGTAACGGAGCCAGCATTCAAAACTGTTAGGTCTTTTGACTCCAAATCCAAATCTCTTTTACACCAGAGTGGGGGAATATTTAAGGGGCAAGAATTGACTAATGTTGAAATCCTTGGAGCACACATTACATGGCAGGGGACCGTGGCAAGTCAGCTGAGGGAAGGAAGCCTTCCTGGATTCCAAAATTAAGCAAGTATGGTTTAGAAGGAGGGTACTAGGGAGCTTATAAACTAGCATCTTCTCCCTGTGTCCACTCCTAACTTGGGCCAGACCAGATGCCCTGTGGCATCCCACCCAACCAAAGCTCCCTTTTAGACAAAGACTTGGAAACGGGCAGTAAACAGTCCACTCCTTGAAAGAACCAATCTTTCATATTTAATCAGCCACTGACCTCTCCTCCCTTCAACTTGGGTGTCATTTAGACCAAAGGACCCTCTCTGCCCAAGGGGCACCCGTGTGAAGAGACCTCAGCTGGATCAATGTGACCAATCCCACAAGCAACTATGCCAACTTCAAAGGGTTAAGGCAGCAATCACACTTATCGACTGGCGTTTCTTGGTGGGATCAGTGAAGCATGACTGATTCGAGCCCATTTCTAAAGAGCCCAGCTTTGTGGGGCTGAAATAAATAGGGGCCTGTCAATAACTCAGATCCAGGCGTATTGACATAGTCTGCAGCCTCAATAGGCAATTAACACTTTACAGTGGATATTACCCATTGGCCTCCCTGGATTTTACTGCGCGTTCTCTGCCATCGGCTCCAATATTGAAGGTTCTAAATAAAAACATAAAAATGAGCTTGAGCAGGCCCAGGCCTTGCCTGACTGATTCAGAATGCCCATATGAGACAGAGAGCTCATATTTCTTCTTCTGTCCTCTTGTTCTGCCTTCTATGGACATACCTACACATGCATATACATGTACGCACACACATGAATACACAGGCTGACATGCAGACCATCTCTCTATGGCTTTCTCCATACCCTTGGGCAGAGACATGAAGTGATATCTGAAAAGGAGACATTTGAGGCCCAAACTACTTGATTCCAGTTTCTTCAAACGGAATGGCTCCATCAGGCACAGAGGTTGGGTCCTATAAGAGACAGCATGGAAAAAATACTAGCATGAAGAAATGTTCTCCCACTCATGATGTGCAAATCGCATCACTCTCCCATGCCTCAGGGACTTCATCTGTAAGATTCTTTTTTCTACTAATACTAGTAGTATGTATGTATGTATGTATGTAAACCCATTCAGTGGTAGTGAAAAAGTCAGTTCAGCTAAAGGGGAGGGTTTATGTAGGTGAATAGTGGGAGATAAGTTTGAAGAAACAGGAAGGAGTCTGATTGGAGAGGGCCTTGAATGTCAGACTAAAAAATATGTAACTTTAGCCTAGGGGTTATAGGGAACATTTGAAGGTTTTAGAGAGAGAAGTGAACACAACTAATATAATGTTTTAGGGAAAAGAATAGGGCAGCATATGGAGGATTGGTTAGCAGCACAGAGAAAGGATGAAGAAACTAGGGATATTTATCTTAAAGAAAAAAAAAAAGACTAGGGGTTGGGGAAGAGAGAAATGATAGCCAGTTAAAGATTTGAAGGACTTCCATATAGAAAAAGGATTAAACTTGTTTTGTTTAGCGGCAGAGGGAAGAATTAACAGGAGTAGATGGAAATTGCAAAGAGGTAAATTGAGTTCTGATATCAGGGAAAATTTCCTAACAATTGGAGCTATCAAGGAGCAAAATGGGCTGCTTTGATAGATGATAGGCTCACCGTCATTAAATGTCTTCACACAGAAGCTGGATGACACCTTGTTGGGTCTGCCATAGTGGAGATGGCTGCTGATGTCCCTCCCTTCTAGCTCTCAAATTTTGTGATTCTGTGAGATCAGTGGAGAGACCATATCCAGGCAAGAGGTGAAAAGAAACAGGGTGGCAGCTGTGGGAGTGGAGAGGAGTGAATACAAGAGACATTAGGAAGGAATAATTCATAGGTCTGGAGACACAATTAATTGGATGGGGTGGAGATAGTAGAGAAAGGAATTAAAGAAGACTGAGGTTTCAAGGCTGAGTGACTGAGGTAGCGTCAATGGCAAAAATGGGAAAGTCTGGAATAAAAGCTGATGGGTGATTGAGGGATGGAGTGGAAGGGTGGGAATAAAGAGCATGTTGGATATAGCAAAGTGAACTTATCAGGAATGTAGTTCCACGAGGAGTCCTCAGTGAGATGGTCCCAAAGGAGGACATGATGACGCCTCAGAGGATTGTCTAGGCTTAGTGAATAGCCAAGTCATTCACACCAAGAGATTATTTGCTGCTATGTTAATGGAATAAAAAAACATCTGACTGTGATGGAAACTCTCAAGAACACTGCCAGCCTGAGTGACAGGAGAGGGTTAACCACTTAGTTTGGAGGAAAACAAAAGGTCCTGTGTCCTCTCTAGGGAGATAAACTTATGGAAGCTGATTTCACCTGAGTAAAAATAAATCTTAATCACCTTTGTGAAGAAGGTGGGGGAAAGACCAGCAAGCAACGTTCTATAAATGAAAACTCCTTTTTCACAACTCCTAAGTGTGATTTCTTGAACAATAACAAATATCATGTCACGTTCAGGTTACCTAAGAATCTCAGATTCTGATTAGAGAGCACCACTTCAAAGAATAAGAAAATGAAAAAATATAAGATGGATTCAAAAAAGGTTTAATGAAATTAATTCCCTCACTTACTGCCCTGGAGTCAGGAAGACTCGTCTTCCTGAGTTCAAATCTGGCCTCAGACACTCACTAGCTGTGTGGCCCTGGGCAATTCACTTAATCCTGTTTGCCTCAGTTTCCTCATCTGTAAAATGAGCTGGAGAAGGAAATGGCAAACCACTTCAGTATCTTTGTCAAGAAAACCCCAAATGGGGTCACAAAATCAAGCACAACTGAAACAACTCAACAGCAGCTGCAACAACGACAACAACACATCAAAGCAGAATGGGCTGCTTTGAAAAGTAATGGTTTCCCCCTCCTTAGGAGGCCTTCAAGTAGGACCTAGATAACCACCTATTATATATACTACAGTGAAGATACCTTTTGGGAATGGCTTACAATAGACAGCTATTGAAGGCCCTTTCAGTCCTCAGAATCTTAGTCTATGAACCAGGATCTGATTCTTTGTAATTTCTCCCCATTGAGCCTGGTTCTACCTTCCAGAGCCATACAAAGCAAAACCAATCCCTCTTCCTACATGACCACACTTCAGATATTCAAAGACAGTAATCATAACAATGCCTTGCCAAGTCTTCTCTTTTCTAGGCAAACCATCCCCAGTATTTTCTTTCTTTTTTAAGGTATTTTTTTAATGTTTATTTATTATTTATTTTTAACATTCTTTTCTTTTTTAAATTTTGAGTCCCAGCTTCTTTCTTCATCTTACTCCTTCCCTACCCATTGAGAGAGCAAATAATATATCAATTATCCATGTGAAATCATGCAAAACCTATTTCTATATTAGCTATATTGCAAAACAAATTTTAAAGAGTGAGAAAATTTATTTTAATTTGTACTCAGAGTTCATCAGTTCTCTCTCTGGAAGTAGATAGCATTTTTTTCATCATGAATCCTTTGGAATTGTCATGGATCATTGTATTGAGAAGAAAACCAGGTCTTTCACAGTTAATCATCATTACAATATTGCTGTTACTGTAAACAATGATCTCCCAGTTCTCCTCACTTCACTTTGCATCAGTTCATATAGGTCTTCCCATGTTTTCTTTTGTTTTGTTTTGCTGAAACCATCCTGCTCACTATTTCCTATAGCACAAAAGTACTCCATCACAATCATATGTCACAACATGTCCAGCTATTCCTTATTAGTAGGCATCCTCTCAATTTCCAATTCTTTTCCACCACAAAATGAGCTGCTATAAATATTTTTGTACATGTAGGTCCTTCTCTTTTTTCTTTGATCTCTTTGGGATACAGACCTAGTAAGTGATATTCCTGGATCAAAAGGTATGCACAGTCAATATATATCTATTATAATTCCAGATTGTTCTCTATAATGGTTAGACAGTTCACTACTCCACCAATATTTCATTGATGTACCTATTTTTTCTTTATCCCCTCCAGCATTTGTCATTTATGATAGATAGGAGTGAGGCAGTATCTCAGAGTTGTTTTAATTTGTCTTTCAATAATAATTTAGAGCATTTTTTAATATGACTATAGATAGCTTTGATTTCTTCTTCGGAAAACTGCCTGTTCATATCCTTTGACCATCAATTGAAGAATGGCTCTTATTTTTATAAATTTGACTCAGTTCCCTATATATTTGAGAAATAAGGCTTTTATCAGAGAAACTTGTCGGAAATTTTTTTTATGTTACTTCATTGTCTATTTTTACTTTTGCTTTGTCTGAGATAATGATTGCTATTCCTGCCTTTTTTTTTTACTTCAGCTGAAGCATAATAGTTTTTCTTCTAGGCATTTATTTTAGGGGTATGTGTTTTTCTGTTTTAAGTGTATCGCTTATACATAACATATTGTTGTATTCTGATTTCTAATCCATTCTGCTATCTGCTTCCATCTTTTGAGTGAGCTGATACCATTCACATTCACGGTTATGATTACTAAGATGTATTTCCCCCCATCCTATTGTTTATCCTTATCTCTTTCTATTTTTATCCTGTTCCTCCTCAAAGTCTGTTTTGTTCCTGATCACTGTTTCCTTTAACCCACTCTCCCTTTTATTAGCCCCTCATATCTTTTATTCCCTTCCCCTCTTATTTCCCAACTGGGGATGATAGATTTGTATATACAACTGAGTGTTAATTCTCTTTTCATAATTTTCTTGCATCATTTTTATTTTTTTTTCCTCTGCCACTCTTATCTCTTTATTTAACTCTTTCCAGGAATACTTGCTGGCCTTGCATTTTTCAATTAGCATTTTTCTTTGAGGCTTTGCTTGTGGCAAATAGTCACATTGTCATCTTCTTCTATGTTTATGTTTTGGGTCTTCCTTGCTACTGAATTACCTTTTTATGGTCAGGTTGTTTGTTCATTTTTCTAGCCTATTTCTTCACTTTGAACTTTATGTTAAAGTTAGGCTCTGCTCACCTGGGGGTAAGGAAGCACTGTGCCAAGCTTCTGGCTTTTTTTTTGTGCCGCTGTTTTCAGAGTTAGTTCTGGGGGTCTACAAGTTTTCAATACTTCCAAGGTGGTGTGCTCCTGGGGAAGGTTTAGTCATGGATCTCCTCCCAGGCTGTGCTCTGGTCCTTGCCCAGAAAGAGCTCCTACTCCCCTTCAGCCACAAGTGTTCCTTTTGGCCCTGGAACCAAGTGCTCTGTTCTCTAGCAGCCACAAATGATCCTCTTTGTTCTGGAACTATGACCAAGCCCCACTCCCTTGTGATCAATTACAAGCATTCCTCTCCTCCCCATTACTGTGACCCAGAACTGCTTATGGGCAATAGAGTTTGCTGACCAGCACCTGCTGCCCCCAGTGACAGCAAAGGGTCCCCTATAATCTCTTTCTGACCAATTGTCCCACCCCCCTTACCATCTCTGGGCTGAGAGCTCTTGTACCTGCCACCACTGCTCCTACTGCTACTCTCTCAACCACCTTCAACACTGCTGACCTTCCTGCTGTGCATCAGGCCTGCACCACCCCAGTGTTACAGAGCTCTCCTGCAGACCTCCTAAGTTGTCTAGGGCTATAAAAATATCTCCCTCTGACCTTTTATTGGCTCTGCCACTCCAAAATTTGATTTGAGGAATTATTTTAAATTTTTTTGGAAAGGAATGTTGGGAGAGCCAACTGGGTCTTGGCCTGAACATCCCCAGTATTTTCAACCAATTCTTGAAAGGCCTAATTTCCACTGACTTCATGAGCCCCTCCGATCACCTTTTCTCTGGATGAGTTCCAACTTGTCGTTGCCCTTTCAAAATGACCTTTCAGAACCCAAATGCTTAAATAAATGCCTTTTCTCCCTGATAACTTCCATCTTGCTGATTTGGACCCAGCACTCCAGATCTTTCTGGATCCCAGCCCTGGCATCTGACATGTGAGTCATGCCTCCCATCTCTGCTGCATCACCTGCAGGCTTGGTCAAGCATATGCTTTCATCCTGACCAAAATGTCAAACAGAACAGAACCATGAGCTTTAGCTCCCCACTCAAGACGATCCTCCAGGGTGGCAGCGACATCAGCCCCTTCTCTCTGGCTATCACCAATCACTCAGCAGGGAATCCACCGAGAACTTTCACTTGGATAACCTACATCTCGGCTGCTCTGCATAAGGATCAGTCCAAAGGCAGAGTTGGACCAACATTTCTGTTTTCCACTGAGTAAACTAACTGCTCTTGCATCTCTCCCTTTTAATGATTCCAGCTAATTATCAAAGCTGCACTTCACAGGACTGATGATGCAAACAAAAGACAAATTATAAACTTCAACACCAGCAATTACAAATATTTCTGTGCAATTACACAGAACCTCAGTGTCGGTTAAAAACAGATCAAAATGAAGAAAAGGCATACCCTACTTCCTCTTTCTAGCCCCAATTATATCTGTGCTTAGGTGAACATCAAGTAGGTTACAAGGTGTTAACAAACAAATCTTAGAGCCCATTAGGATAAGCCTCTTCCCGATAATCACTGATTGTCAGACATTTGTTCTTTTCAGTAAGAAATGGAGTCTAGTGAGGGATTATAGAATCATAGATTTTGTTCTAGAAAGGTCCTTAGATGTTAACAAGTCCAAACCCATCATTTTAAAGATAAGGAAACTGAGGCCCAGAGAAGCTGTGATTTCCTTGATCAGATCATAGGAAGTTTCTAAAGTGGGGTGCATACCAGGTTCTCTTGATTGCAAGCCCCAGCACTCTATTCACTACACCCTGATACCACTAATGGCTTTCCTAGATGCCTCTTAAATGGATCCTGGACAAGTAACTGACACATCTTATTATCTGCATCAGAAACACAGTGGACCCTTAGGATTCTCACCTACTCCCCTTAACCCCACCTTTCCCCAAGGCACCATATAAAAATTCTGATTTTCTTTTTAAGAATTAAAATAATTTGGATGCTTACTTAAATTCTGGTATTATTGGGGCAGACATCAGAACGGCATCTGCTTTCATTTTTCATTCATTGATACGCTCAGTGGAGCAAGGAATAGGGTAGATGATCACTTGCCTGGCATCATTTCATGGGCAGATTCAAACTGATCTACCAGCGGTCTGAGAAAATGGGGCTAAAACCAATAAGATGCAAGGTTACAGGGATAAACCTCAATTTAAAAAATTAGGCATGCAAGCAAAGGATGAGGGATGGCAGTTAGTGGGCCACAAGCTAAATAGAGCTTAATGTGGCAACCAGAAAAAATACTGTAACCCTAGAACGTATTAATAGAAGTCTAGTGTCTGGAGTGAAGAAGGTGATAGCTTCAATTTCGTCTGCTCTGGGCAGACTACATCTGGAGTATTGTGTTCAGTTGTGAGTGCCACATTCTATAATATTAATAATAACTCACATTTATAGGGCACTTTACAGTTTAGAAAATACCTTCCCCACAAAATTCCTGTGAGATAGGTAGTAAAGGCATTATCATCTCCATCTTACAGATAAGGAAACTTAAAAGACTTGCCCATGGCTACAGAGCTATAACCAGGTTGAAACAAGAGCTATAACCAGGTTGAAACAGCTAGGGCTTTGACTCAAACACACCCAGATTTAGAGGGCATCAAAGTGTGAAAAGTCAATACCCCACCTCAGTTAGCATGCGAAAAATGACTGTGGGCCTATGCCTGGGAAGGTGATAGCAAGAAAGGTAGCATTCCCAATATAACCCCTCCCCCCCACAAACATGTTGCTATGACCCCTCTTCCTCACTCTGCACCAACATTATACCAACACACCCAACTCTTCCAATTAATGCAGCTGCTCCCACTGAAGGGTCAGTTTGCTATCTCCTTTTCCCTTAGGCCTTCCAAAGTTTCAACTTCCCGGGCAACCACCTGAGCAGTGAATTCAGGGATGGGGAATGGTGTGTAGATCCCAAAACTTTAAACCCCTGTGCCAGAGAGGTGTTAGGTACCCAGGAATGGGGATAAATGGAAAACATGGGGTTGACCCAACTGCCAAGTAGACTCAGGCCTGAGGCTTCAGCTGGCCATCCCCCCAACCATCCTGATTCCAATTCATCTTGGGATCATCACACCTAAAGGGAGGCTCAGACTAAGCAGGGAGAGATGAGGAGTCAAGGTCAAAGGAGTCATGGAACAACATTACCATATTCTCCAATTCTCCCATTCTGTGCAAAGTGAGATCGGCACTTAAACAGCATCAAGGGCACTATTGCCATAAACTCTTGCCTACCCAAAAGGCTGGGTTCCCTGAGCTTTATATACAGACACTAAGGATTATTGAGGGTACATACCTCCTTTTCCCAGGACTGCATATAGTTCAACAATGATGCGATTCCTTCTTATATTCACTTCATATACATTGTAGGGGGGAAACCAAAAAGGCACAATCTGTTGTCCACATCAATTGTGCCTTACATTCCCTCCTCAGTGAAGAGTCTCAGACTTTTGCTGCCTCCTCCCCCTAGCTGGGCCTCACCTACCATTAGCTCAAAACAGAGAGGCAGGTGGGGGAGGGGGGCCAGGTAGCACAGCGAGTAAGAGCACCGGCCCCAGTGTCAGGATGACCTGGAGATGGGCCCCAGTGTCAGGATGACCTGGAGATCGAATCCGGGCTCAGACACTTAGCACCCACCCAGAAATAACTGGCCGTGTAATCCTAAGCAAGTTACTTAACCCCAATTGCTTAAAAAAAAAAAAAACAGAGAGGCAGAAACAGAGAGGTAGGTGTCCAGGTCTGTGTATCTTTATGTGGAAAGAAATAGTAATGGAGAGCAGGAGAGGCAGGTAGGTATATGAGGGTGTTGGGCCACCCCCCCATATCACACTGACCCAGCATAGACCCTAATTATACCTAGTTAACAGCTTTTTGTTTGTCGTTGTTCAGTCATTTCAGTCATATCTGACCCTTCATAACCCCATTTGGGATGCTCTTGGCAAAGCTACTTGGCAATTATAATCGCCATTTCCTTCTCCAGCTGATCCAGTAGACCCATTTTGTCAGGTAATCAGAAGTTAAATGACTTACCCAGGATCACACAACTAGGAAGTGTCTGAGGCTGGATTTGAACTTGGGTATTCTTGACTCCATGCACAGTGCTCTCTATCCACTGAGCCACCAGTTGCCTCTAATTAACAGCTACTTAGTTAAACTAGGAAGCTACCAGGTGTTACACAGTGCTGAACTCCCTTGACCAAACGATCTGTCCCTCTCATCCCTACCCCCTTAAATCCCAGGGTCTCAATCTCCACCTTCCTTGTCAGCATCAAAAGAGGACACCTTTCCTACTCCATTCCCCCCAAGTGAAAAAATTCATAACTGCATCTCTTCAGGCAATCAATCAATAGTTATTAAGAGCCTGCTATATGCCAGGAATTGTGCTAAGTGCTGCGTATACACAAAAGAGACAAAACACAGCCCCTTCCCTCAAGTAGCTTACATTCTAATGGAGAGACAACATGCAAACAAATATATAAAAACCATGTTATATACAAGATAAATAGTAAATAACTAACAGAGGGAAGGCACTAGAATTAAGAGGCGTTGGGAAAGGCTCCCTTTTGAAGATGGGATTGTAGTTCGGAGTTAGAGGAAGGCAGCGTTTGTAATCATGAGTCAGAACTTGAACCCATCTCCTTTTGGTCCAAATTCAGGCTTCTTATGCTACACCACAGAGCTTCTCTAGAGGAAGGGGGCCAGAAGTATGAAGGGACTTGAAATCAAACAATATGTGGATCAGATAAAGAAACCAGGTATGGCAGAAAGCAGGTGGTCTCCATCCTGCCTTGGGTATCTATGCAGGGACCCACCTACCTAGACCACTGGCCCACCTTCAAGAAGCTGACCACCCCCTCCATGTTCTTTCCCTATCAAATTACCTTGTGATGCTTGAGCTGAGCTTTAAAGGGAAGAGAAAGACCAGCTTTTGAAAGACTGGCTTATACCGGTGACAGGGAAACATCCACAATAGAGTTTGTCTGCTACACAGAACCATAGGACACCTGGAGCCCAAGCCAACGACAGAGATCTTTCTAGGCCGTCCTCAAAGTTGGTCCTCCCATGCACTCCATGTGTGAGACATAGCTAAGTAAGGAAAAATCAAGTTTCCTGTGGATCTATCATCGCTTCTATTTTGTGATCACAGATTTAAACTTTTCGAAACAAACAACAGGGAAAAGGTGAAAAAAGGAACCAAAGGGAGGAGCATAATAGTATAGCAGAAGAAGCACTAGGTCCTGAGTTTGAAATCCCAGTTCTGCCACTTACAGCCCTGTCCTGTAGTCCTGCCCTGTAAAGCCTTAAAGGTCCTGTAGGATTGAGGATTCTGGGGCCTCAAGGCCACACATGGCCCTCCAGGTCCTCAAATGCAGCCCTTTGACTGAATCCCAAAGGGCCACACTTGAGGATCTACAGGGCCACATGTGGCCTCAAGGCTGAAGGTTCCACACCCCTGCCAGGACCTTGGCCAAGTCATTTAACTTCTGTGAGATTTATCTGGAAAATGATAGAGTTGGGATCAATATCTTCTGAGGTACTTACCAGCACTAAATCTGTGATCTATGTAAACTTGGTAACATCTCCCAGGGAAGCCTTCTTAAGTAGCCACCCACTGCACCTCCAGCCACACCATGAAGGTCATTCTTATATCTCTCCTATTAAAAAAATAAAATAAAACAAGACCAAGTCTATGAAATTTACATGTTCTTGTAGGTGTAGTGGAAAGAATTGGTTTTGAACTCAAGTAACCTGAATTCAAGTTCTGGATTAAACACTTACTGTGTGACCATGAGCAACTAACCTTTCTTTCCAAGTCTCATTTTCCCCATCTGCTAAATGAAGATACTAAGGCTTACACTATCTGCCTCACAGAGGACCATTGTAAAGAAAATACTTTGTAAATCTTAAATTATGGTATTGATATATGAGCTACTACCATGCTCTTGTAACCAGGGGTGGGATCACTGAATGCCTGCTTCCCCCAGGCACAAGGACAAATGTGACAGACACAGAGGGTGGTTGATTCCTCTCTGCCCTCCCTGAAAGGGATTTCCTCAATATTCCACAGCTGCCCAAATGTCATTTAGTTGTGCTTAAAGAACACTTAGGTGGCTAGGTGGTTCAGTGGACAGAACCACAGACCTGGAGTCAGGAAGACCTGAGTACAAATCTGGCCTCAAACACTTACTAGCTGTGTGCCCCTGGGCAAGTCACTTAACCCATTAGCCTCAGTTTCCTCATATGTAAAATGTGCCAGAGAAGGAAATGGTAAAACATTCTAGTATCTTTGCCAGGAAATCCCCAAATGTGGTCATGAAGAGTCAGATACAACTAAATGACTGAACAGCAACAAAGAACATTTAATGAGCTACCAATTATTTTTCTTTTGCTAACACTTTTATTTCAAATTTCCCAACATTATGACTTCATTTAGCATTAGAAGTAATACAGTTGCTCCTAATTAATTCATCTGGTATAGAGAAGGCTCCCCCAGCACCTCCATAAGTGCTTAGCCCTAGTTCTACAAAGCATTCACAGACTTAGTCTTAGAGTACCATTTGACTAAGTTTCTGCTGAACAGAACCCAACAACCTCCTTCCTTCTAGAATGTCAGCTGAATCTTTTTTTTTTTTTGCTTTTTGGAGGGGGTAAAGGAGGGCAGTTGGGGTTAAGTGACTTGACCAAGGTCACATGGCTAGTTTTTTGTTTTAAGTGTCTGAGCTTGGATTTGAACTCAGTTCCTCCTGACTCCAGGGCTGGAGTTCTATTCACTGTGCCCCCTAGCCACCCCAGCTGAATCATTTTCAAGAGATGCTTATAGAAGGAAGAAAAGAAACAAGCATTTATTAACAACCTACTATGTTCCAGGCACTCTGCTCACACACATTACAAATTTCGTCTCATTTGATCCTCAATGAGAGGTAGGTGCTATTATAATCCCCATTTTACAATTGAGGAAACTGAGGCAAACAGAGTATCTTGCCTAGAGTCACACAGTAAGTGACTGAGGTCAGATTTGAACTCAGGTCTTCCTGACTCCAGGCCCAGAGATCTATCCCACCACACTACCTCGCTGCCCATAGAGTGTAATATTGCATTTGCAGTCAGACATGACTAATCCATTGACTGGTTATAATGAACTGCTTTTCTTCATTTTTGTTACAAGGGAGTGTTCTCTGGGGAGGGGAGGGATATATATGGAGAAATGATGTATACTTCCAAAGAAAGAACTGAGGGAGTCTGAGTGCAGATTGAAGTATTTTTATTTATTTTTATATTTTTAATCTTTTTTTTATCTTTTTATTTTTCTTGCTCCCCACCGCCCACGTGGCTAATATGGAAATGTTTTGCTTGACTTAATATGTATAATGCATATTGTATTTCTTGCCTTCTCAATGGGTGGAGGAAGGGAGGGATTTGGGAAATGAACATAAAAATAAAAAATGTTTTAAGGAGAAATAAACATGATATAAACACAACAAATATCAATAAATGTAAGGTTTTTAAAAAAAGACTCATCTTCCTGAGCTCAAATCTGGCTTCAGACACTTACTAGCTGGGTGACCCTGGGCGGGTCACTTAATCTTGTTTGCCTTGGTTTCCTCACCTCTAAAATGATCTGGAGAAGGAAATGGCAATTGAGGTCAATGTCTTTGCCAAGAAAACCCCAAACAGGGTCGAACATGATTGAAAACAACTGAACAACAAAATCAGGGTTACCATTTGGGGAACTAAGATCCTGGCCCTACGGAAGCTGGATAGAGGTGTCTGGGTAGGGGGCCTGGATGGCAGAAAGGAAGACTGAATCAGTGACGGGGAAAACCGAAGAGCAGCGACCACGTAGTTGCCTTACATTTCAGCCCACGCTCCCTGACCTCCTTGTCTCTAGCCAGACCCTGCCGCTCCTCTGCGCTCTGCCCTCCACCCGGCGCTGGCCATCCTTGGCCGCCTCCCCCGGGCAGCCTCCCGTGCCCCCGGCACCAGCTCGGCCAGGTCCAAGGGGCACGTTAGACCCACACGCCCAACCGGCGTGGAAGAGACATCAGCAAGAAAGTTCGGAGTCTTCCTGCATTTTTGAAATTGAAAAATAAAAATAAAAAAGGGGGGGGGGGAAGCTTTTCTTGTCAGTTTGGAGTAATTAGTTGTGGGAGATGATGACGGAGCAGCGAGAGCTGCTACGAGGGGAGGGAGCGGCGTGGCAGCAGCCAAAACCCTGACAGACGAGATGCAGATTGCCGACGAGATAGCGCCTTTCACATTTCAGAAATCACACTGTCAACAATGTTTCCAGACTGGGGAAATTAGCTGAAGTCATCAGGAGCGGCTGGCAGCCAACAGCAGGCGGCCCATGGGGCGCCTTCCATTTGCTCTGTGTTCCTGGTGTAAGTGAAGTGCGGGTTCTGGGTGTGACTCAGAGAAACAGGGGAGGAAGCCATGGAGGGG
>NW_027187280.1:2771588-2795608 GCF_028583685.1 Petaurus breviceps papuanus | reverse complement strand
AGTGTGCTCTTGCCTGCTCGTTCTGGTCAGCACAAGTAGGGGGGGAGATCATCTGAGCTCTCCTTTCTACAATGCTCCAAGCACTTTCCTCATGGGAGCTTTTGGAGGGCAACTAAGGAAACCAAGTCAGGGAGGTGAGGTGACTGACCCAAAATGGCATGCCTGATTAAGTTTCCAAGACAGAATTTGAACCCAGAACTTTGGACTCCAAATTCAGAGCCTTTTCTAATACACAGGTTTGGAGAAATGATGAGAAGCTGTGTTGTTTTTTTTTTTAGCACTGTCTTTATGAATTAAAGATTCACTCTTTCTGTGATTATGGGACCATAGATTTAGAACTGTAGGTTTCTCCAGTGCCTGGCACATAGTAAGAGCTTAATAAATAAGTATTCATTGATTGAATTCATCTATTGTAGCTCCCTCATTTTATAAATGACATAACTGAGGACTAGAGAGGTTAAGTGATTCGTCCTAAATCATACAGACTTTCAGACCTTCAACCAGGGTCTGGCTTAAGGTTGTTGGTACATCAGAGAGAGAGGGAATATTTCTATCTTGCATTTCTATTAGATATAGAATTTTTGTGTTTGTTATCACAGCCCTAGGCCTATTCAAGATTGAATACATATTCCAAATTCCTCCTTCACAGGCTACCTTTCCCTGAGTCTCAGTCAATTGGAATTTCCTGCTTCCCTCATCACAATGTACACAGTGTATGCCCTCATAGCACATTGCCTTATGGCATAGAGCCTGCAATAGAAAATAGGATGTCTTAGCCAACCAGTAAATAGTGGTCCCTAGGGAGAATCTGGAGGTGCCAGAGGATAGGGCCTGTAAAGATCTTGCTTTCAGGAACCATGCCTGGGAGATTTTCCCCTCTAAATTCAGTGACATTACATATGACATTTCTTAGGGTTAAGGCAAAAACCAAATATTTTCATGGTGGGTACACACAGCCAATCTGTCCACAGACCAGAGAAAGAATGAACCAGAGAAAGAATGCCAGTCTGCTCTAAGCATCACCATATCTAATCAGTTGCCAAATCTTGTTCATTTTACCTCCACAAGGGGATTTTTTTTTTAATTTTATTGTTTTTGCTGAAGCAGCAAGGCACCCTAGGGGAGGAATAGGAAGTGGTATATACCAAGCAAATCTAGCCGCCACCACCTCAAACATCATCACCTCCTATCAGACCCCCATGGAGATAGAGTAGGGCTCTATCAAGAGCCTTAGGAATATCGATACTCCTCAGGGCTGGCCCCACAGCCATTGCTGAGGAGAGAAATCACTGTGGAGAAGAAGCCCACCTTCCTTGACACCATCAGCACCAATGCCATCAGGATCATATAAGCCCAAGAGCCCTGAGTATAGCAGCCACCCCAGACCAATGGTCTGGCTTCCAATCCAGCCCCCTCAACCATCATCCTGGAAAGCAACACCCTTGGAGATGCACCCTAGGAAGTGCAGCTGTGGGTGCTGCAGCCACAGTTTCTTAAGAATCAGAAGAGAAGGATCCCATTACCAAAGTCCTTGGCACAGTCAAGTGTATCAGAAACTGATAAACAATGGAAATTACATTAAAGGCTGATTATGGTGCCTATAATCCTTGCTACTAGGGAGGCTGAGGTTAGTGGATTGCTTGAGTTTGGGAATTCTGAACTATAGTCAGGCTAAAGGTGATTGGATATCTGTACTAAGTCTAGAACCAATCTGGAGAGACCCTGGGGTGGAGAGAGACAGGAGAGAGAGGCACCAGGCTTCCTAATTACCCAACTTGGAAATCAAAGGTCAAGGCTTCCATGTCCATCAGTACAGTGGAATCAGGCCCAAGAGTGGACATTGTACTTACAGCCTAGACAAGATATGAAGACCCAGTCTGAAGAGAAGGGGAAAGGGGGGGAGGAGAGGAGAAGGGAGGGGAGGGAAGAAGAGGAGAGGGGAAGGGAGAGGAGGGGAGAGAAGGAAAGAAAAAACAGTAAAGATGAAGCATTATTATGACTTATTATCACTTTCTGTACCCCAAGCACCACAAGACCTTTCCATCTGACTTGTACCTAAAACCTTCTCTATTTGTCTTCTCCCCCATTAAAATAGGAATTCCTTGAAAGCAGAGTGTCTCGTTTTTCTGTTCATTTCCCTAGTGTTTTGAACAGAGTAAGTGCTTAATAAATGCTTTTTCATTCAGTGAATCATTGCTCTCCTTCTCTACACCCTGGAATATTTAAAAAAAAGCAAAAAAGGAAAACAAGGACTTCCTCTGTTTGGCTTTTAAAAGCCCTTTGCCACCTGATTCTAATGAATGCACCTTTCCAGGCGATTACACATGACTCTCCTCACTTTCCACATCCCAGCCAAAGGGGTCTACTCGAATGACATTCCAGGTCCTGCCTCCATGACTTCTCTTAGCATCCTTGGCTACCTTCAAGGTTTGGCTCAAGTACCACTTCCCACAAAAGGATGTAATTATATTTATAAAGTGCTTAGCACAGTGCCTGATGCAGAGTAAATGCTATATATTACATTTATATAGTACTTTAATTTTGAAAAGCATTTCATAAATATTCTCTCCTCCCAGCAACTCTAGGAGGTAGGTGCCAGTATAATCCCCATTTTTCAGTTGAAGGAACTGAGGCAGGTAAAAGTTAAATTACTTGCCCAAGGTCACATAGCTAGTGTCTGACGCTAGACTTGAACTCAGGTCTTCCTGGCTCTAGGTCCAGAACTCTATTCACTGTGCCACCCTAGGATGTGAATTCAAATCCAACCTCACATTTTTACTAGCTGTGTAACGCTGGACAAGTCAGTCAACCTCTGCCTCAGTTTCCTCAACTGTAAAATGGGGGTAATAATAGACCTAACTCCCAGGCTTATTGTGAGGAGCAAATGAGATGATATTTGCAAAGCACTTCACAAATTTTAAAGTACTATTTAAATGCTAGCTATTATTACTTATATAGGACACTAAGGCTCACCCAGCCCTTATTCATGTACATTTGATACTCACAAAAACCCCTTTAAGTAATGTTCTATTGAAATGTAAGCTTCTAAAGGCAGAGACTCTTTTACTTTGTCGCTGCACTTTTAGCACAATGCCTGCCACATAGTAGGTGCTGAAGAAATGTTAGCTGATTAGACACTCCAAGTATTATTACTTCCATTTTGTTCAATTGTTTTCAGTCATGTACGACTGACTCTTAGTGATCCCATTTGGGGTTTTCTTGGCAAAGAGCCTGGAACAGTTTGCCATTTCCTTCTCCAGATCATTTTACAGATGGGGAAACTGAGGCAAAACCATGCCTTGCCCAGGGTCACATAGCTAGTAAATGTAGGAGACCAGTTTTGAACGCAAAAAGATGAGTCTTCCTGACTTCAGGTCCAGCACTCTATCCCCTGCGCCACCTAGCTGCCCCTTATGCCCATTTTACTAAAGAGGAAATGGCAAAGTTGAGGTCCAAGCAAAGCACTAGGAGAAATCAGAGGAGAGATCATGAGCTCCTATATTTAGTCCTGGAAGGAACATGAGTGGTTCTAATCCAAGCCCCTTCATTTATAGATGAAGAAAGTGAAGCCCAGAGAAGGAAGTGACTTGCCCAGGGTCATACAGGTGAGTGGCAGAGCCAAGATTTCAACCAGGTCCTTTGACTCTAAATGTGGCATATTTTTTTCCTCTGTACAATGAGGAGGGAAAGAAGGGATGGAACCCAGATTGATCTTAAACAACACAAGGGGCTTCAGCAGCAGAAGGGTCCATTCTAGGCATGGGAAACAGAAAGCAGTTCAGGTCTTACTGAGGAAAGCAGTCTGTCCACCCCTCCCCGACCCAATATCTAATCATCTCTCAGCTCTCCCCACTGGAGACAACATGATACAATGAGCCTGGATTTGGCGTTGGGGGAGCTTAGGCTCTGTTGCTTCTTTTTTTATTTTTTGCCTTTTTTTTTGGAGGGGGAAAGCAGGGCAGTTGGGGTTAAGGGACTTGTTTTTGTGTTAAGTGTCTGAGGCCATATTTGAACTCAGGTCTTCCTGATTCCAGGGCCGGTGCTCTATTCACTGCACCAACTAGCCACCCCCCACCCCCAACTCTGCTTCTTAATCAGCCATGAGATGTTGGTGAAGTCATTTCCCTGTTCTACACCTCAGTTTCCACTTATGCAAAATGAAGCATTTGGACGGCACAACATCTGAGGTCCCTTTCTAGCTCTAAAACCCATGATGCTGCCTATCCCTCACCCCAGATGCTACAGTCAATTTTCCAACTTAAAGCCTAGTTTCCCTGATTCCCTTTCCACAAGCAGGAAACCCTGGATTCCAATGCATTACCAGGGCCTCTGAAGACGCAGATAACCAAGGCAGCACTTTATCATTTATTTATAAATCTGTCCCTAATCTAATTTCTTACACATTATCTAGGGGCAAAAGAATTCAAAATAAAAATAGGTTCCTAATAAAGAATTGACACACAGAAGGATTTGATTAACATGCAAAATGTAGATTATAAATAGATTTATAAATAAATAATAATCCCCTGAAATGGCATTATTTGTCTTTCTATTTGCAACTGTTTTGAATGCTGAATTCTGATTAAATCAGAGGCTGTTATTGGTGAACCAGAGGCTCTGGGGATTGGTAATGGGCAATCACAGCAGCAGCAACAATAAAATCCACTTACTTCCTTTCCTCCACCCCAACATCCCCACCAGGCAAATGGGGACCATTGTCAGAACCCAACACACATTCCCCTCCTCCATCAATTAATGTGGAGCTTTGCCATGGTACCACTAGTCACCCTCCTCCTCCTCCTCATTATTGTTATTGTTATTCCTTGAAGGAATCACTCTTTTATCCTAGTGCTGCCTCCATCAACACAGACTTCAGCCCTGTGGCAGATGGTTTCATTATCTGTTATGGTAAAAAAAACAAAAATTCATCATTTGTGGCCAACATGGTGATGATGGTGGTGATCATTTGATTCAATATTGCATGTCATGCACTGTGCTAGGCATTAGGGATATGAAAGCAAAAGCAAAGGCGTCTCTACACTCAAGGAGTTCAAATTCCACATAAATGGAAAATAAAGTACTAAATATGTACAAAATTAATTGCCAAGGGGAGAGCAAATGTCTGATGTGAAAGGCAATTTTTTTTTAAGCAATCAGGGTTAAGTAACTTGCTCAAGGTTACACGGCCAGTTATTTCTGGGTGTGGTGCTGAGTGTCTGAGCCCAGATTTGATCCAGGTCATCCTGACACTGGAGCCAGTACTCTTACTTGCTGAGCCACCTGGCCGCCCCGATGAAAGGCAATTTTAAACCATGGTAGGCAGGCTCCAGAAGGCACAATGGAAGGGTAGAGTAAGATAAGGATAAAGCTGGTACAGATGGGTATAAAGAAGCAGGGAGTGAAGGGAAGGGAAGAGAGTTTTGGTCCAGGAAGCCTGCAACTCAATCTCAGAACCACAGAAATTATGAATGAAGAAATAGGGTAGAAGATGGTCATTACCTTCATGACAGCACTGATATACATTGCCCACCATCAGTCCACATAGAGTTTTGTAGTAGTCTTACTAGTAATAACAATTATTAATAATTATTAGGCTATCAATCAATAAAAATTTATTAAGAACCTGCTATGAGCCAGGCGTTGTGCTAAATGAGAGTAGACAAAAAGAGGCAAAAAGACAGTCCTGTCGTCAAAGAGCTTGCAATCTAATGGGAGTAGACAACATGCAAATAAATATATATGAACAAGGTATATAAAGGATAAATAGGGAATAATTAACAAGAGGAAAGGCACTAGAATTAGAAGGGTTGGGAAAGGCTTCCTGTAAAAGATGGGACTTTAGTTGGCTCTTGAAAAAAGCCAGGGAAGTCAGTAGGCAGAGTTGAGGAAGAAGAACAGTCAGAGAAAATGCCTAGAGCTGAGAGATGGGGTATCTTGTTTGTAGAACAGTCAGAAGGCCAGTGTCACTGAACTGAAGATTATGTAGTGGGGAGAAAAGTGTAAGAAGACTGAAAAGGTTGGAAGGAACTAAATTAGAAACGTCAAATGGAGCATTTTTATTTGATCTTAGAGGCAATAATGAAGTTCCTTTATTGGGGCAGGAGAGGGGGGGGGTGTGATGAGATTTGCACTTGAAGAAAATCACTTTAATGTCCTAATGGAGGATAGATTGGAGTGGGGAGAGACTTGTGGCAGACAGACCCATCAGCAGCTATTGCAGTAATCCAGGACAGAGGTGATAAGGACCTGCACCAGGGTGGTGACAGTGCCAGAGGAGAGAAGAGAAGGGGGAGTATTCAAGACATATTGCAAAGGTGAAAATGACAGGTCTTGGCAACAGATTGGAATGGGGGGTTGGTGGTGCTGAGTGATAGTGAAGTATCCAGGATGACTCCTTTGTCGAGAGCTGAGGGCCTGGGAGGATGATGTTGCCCTCTACAGTAATAAGAAAGGCAGGAGGAGGGAATTCAGGGAAAAAAAAAAGCATAATGGGTTTGGTTTTGAACATATGAATTTAAAATGTCTACTGGACATGCAGTTTGAGATACCTGAAAGGGAGTTGGAGATGTGAGACTGGAGGTCAGCAGAAAGACTGGGGCAGGAAAGGTGTGTTTGAGAGTCATCAGCATGGAGATGGTAATGAAATCCATGGGAGCTGATGAGATCATCAAATGTAATGTAGAGAGAGAAGAGAAGAGATCCCAGGACAGAGCCCTGAGAGACACCTATGGGTAAAGGACAAGATCTAGATATGGATGCAGCAAAAGAGAGAAGGAGTCAGGTAGGAGGAGAACCAGAAGAGAGCGATATCCCCCAAATCTAAAGACAACTGAGTATTAACCAGGAGAGAGTGATCAATGGCATCAAAAGCTCTAGGTCAAGGAGAATGAGGATTGAGAAAAGACCATTGATTTGGGCAACTGAAAAATCTTTGGTAACTTTGGAGAGAGCAGTTTTGATGGAATGATCAGGTCAGAAGCCAGATTGTAAGAAAAGTGAGATAAGATAAAGTAGAAGCTCCTATTGTAGATGGTCTTTTTGAGTAACTAGATACACAGGGCAGAAGAGATATAGGACCATAGTGAACAGAGATAGAAGGATAAAATGAGGGGTTTTTTTTCAGGATGGGGGAGAAATGAGCATGTTTGTATGTAGTGGGGAATGAACCAGCAGAGAGGGAGATACTGAAAATAAGTAGGGATGGATGATAAAGGTGACAATCTGCTGGAAAAAAAAAAAACAGGATGTAATGGGATCACTTGAATAAGCAGAGTGGTTAGAGTCTTGGTAAGGAGTAGGGTCACCTTATCAGGTAAGATTGGAACAAAGGAGGACAGAATGGCAAAAGGCATCTGAGTGATAGAATATGAGGAAGAGAGGTGAAGAGAGAGTTCTCAGCAAATGGCATCAATTTTTCCTATAAAATATGAGGCAAGATTATCAGTTGAGAGGTTGGAGAGAGAGGAAGCCATTGAAGATATGAGGAGAGATGAAAAGGTTTGAAAGAGCTACTATGGAAAATGGGATAGTGAGGTGATTAGGAAGGGATAGTAGGATTGCCCGGCAGCAGCAAGGGCCCAGTCAAGGTCATATAACATAAATTTGTAGTGGACCCTGGCAGAACAGTTCCATAATTTTCACCACCTTCATTCAGCAGCCCATGTCTAAGAGCAAAAGTAGTGAATGGTAGAAGTCATACAAGGCCACACACAAGGGTGGCAGAATTATTATTTATATTCCTTAGAGGAGTCATTTTTTTAATTAATTAGAAAGCTCAGACAATTAAACTTGGAGTCAGAAAGATCTGTAGTCATATTTTACCTTAGACACTTACTGTGTGACCCAAGCCAAGTCACAACTTCTATCTGCTTCAGTCCTCTCATCTGTAAAATAGGGATAATAATTAATACCTTTGTCTCAGGGTTGTCTCAAAGGTCAAATGGGATAACATCTGTAAGGAGCTTTGTAAACCTTCAAGCTATATAAATAATAGCTATTATTATTGTTGTTTTTGATTATTATTATATCAGGATAGGTGTTGGCTCCATCAACAAAGATCTCAGCCCCATCGCAGATGGTTTCATTAGCTTCTATGGCCAAAGAATTGATTACAATATCAGTCCAAGTAAAATATGGAAGGTGGAGGAAGGAGAAAACAAGGTAGCAGGAGGAAAGATGTGGAGTCTCTGACCTGCCTAATGGTCAAGACAGGGGACAGTAGGGTCTTGGGCCCTGGCTGGTTATAAAGGGTTATGGTATTGTAAAGTCTTTACCCTCTGTTTCTCAGCCAAGTAAACTCTGTACCAGGGTTTGCTCAGTCATTCTGGTCTGGATTATCTTCCCCAGGGCCTAGGAGAGGCTCAGGAAGGTCTTTATTGTAATTGATGAAGATGAAGGTGACAAGGTGTGTGGAGCCCTTCCCAGTTTACAAAGCCACTTTCACTTCCATAATCTCATTTGATCAATATATCAACATCATTACCTTCCAGAAGCACACATACCCCTTTCTAAAACCCTCAAAGTCCATCATGCAGGCCTAATATGAGAGGAGATTCAGGCTAAAAGAAACTGCTCTGAGAAAATCCCACCAACTCCCCCACACTCCCAGCTGCTAAATAGAAACTAGGATTAAGGGTGGCTAGGGCCTATCCGGGGTCACCACATGCCATGCCATTGAAGAAAGAAGTAAAAATGTTGGGCTGGTAAAGGGGGTGGGGGACTCCAAGGGAAAGCTCACACTGGGGCTCTGAGTGAAGAGGAGCTGGTTACAGCTGAGCAGTCCCAGGTGCCAGCCCTGCATTTTGGGCCTGCCTGCCTTTCCTGGTGACTGATGGATGGCTTTAAAATGAAGGCATCAGAGAGAGCCAGATGTCCAGGTACATGCTCTGGACGAGCCTGGATGAGCTTCTCCCGTTTCCTCCCTCCCTCCCCACCCCATCTCTGCCTCTTCCTGCGAGAAGCCAAGAAATAACGTATGTCATTATTTACCTACAGGGAGAGACTTACAGGGACAGGGAGGGATTGTGGCTACTCAGAAAGAATCCAAGTCCAGGATTTTAAGATTTAAACCCAGAAAAGACGTTAGTGATCCTCTAATCTGATGATGGTCATTCATTATATTGATGAAAAAACTGGGTCCCAGAGAGGTTGTGACTTACCTGAGGTCAATAGATAGAAAATGGTAGAGATAAATGGTAGCCTCAAAGTCCAAGCCGTCTGACCCAAACCTAATCCTTACAATTTACAAATGTTCTTGTCCCATGCAATTTACTGACTGTGTCCTCTGAGGCATCTTAAACCCAACTGCCCCCAGCGTTAGGTTATGAACAGGCAGCTTCCAGTTTCCCCTTCATGAGCCAGAGATTCTGGAATTTGATTCCCATCTCAGACACTACTTAACAGAATGACTTTGGGTGAGTCAAATATCATAGTTCAAGAGTTAGAAGTGTCCTCAGAATCCACCTAATGCAACCCCCTTCTTGTATAGAAGAGAAAAATAAAGCAAAGTTAACCAGTGAGCTTAAATGATTTGCCCCAAATCATGCAGGTATTAAGTATCAGAGGCAGAATTTGAACCCAAGTCCTCTGATTCTACACTGTACCAGTCTGCTCTGAGACTCAGTTTCCATATCTGTAAAATGGGGATGATAGCACTGACATCACAAAGCTATTGTGGGAACCAAATGAAAGATATTAAGTAAAGCATTTTTGCAAACCTTAAAGCCTTGACAGTGTCAGTTACTACCGTGTTTCCCCGATAATAATACCTATCCCGAAAATAAGCCCTCCCCTTACTGTGTAAGATTCCTCTAAAATAAGCCCTCCCCCGAAAATAAGCCCTATTGAGATTGCTACTGTAGTGAAGGTGATCCCCTGCACTACACGCTACATTATGGTACCCTCTGTATGCACCCCCCCGTGAAACGCACGCCGCGCTCTAAGCTGCATCCAATCAGAGCTGCAGCAGTGAGCGCGTCATCCTGTTCTTCCCCAGTGATTTGCTTGCTGGCGTCATTGAGAGCAGTGCCGCGGAGGAGAGCTGAGGCAGGACAACATAAAAACCCAGTATGTAAGCGGGAGTGAGGGGGCATGATGGAGGATAAAAAGGGCATGATGGAGGAAAAAAGAAGAACTCAGGGGGCATGATGGAGTGAAAAGAAGGACTGATGGTCATAATTTTATTATTCTGTCTGTTTTGACCCCCAGACATGAGTACAAAAAGAAAGAGCTATACTGTTGAGTATAAGAAAGCAATTGTAGAGGAGTCACATGGCAAGAATCTTGCAGTTTTCTGTAAAGAAAAACTTTTGGATCTTCGAATGGTCAGAAAATGGAGAGCAGATTATAATAACCTCAATCAACAGGTGGATGAGGGAAAAGGGAAAAAGCACAGGTCTGGATCAGGTCGGCAGCCCTTATATCCTGACTTGGAGATCCTCATTGGTGAATGGATTGCTGACAGGAGAGCAAAGGCCTTGGTTGTGCGCAGGCAAATTCAAGCATTTGCCCTTTCAAAGGCACCAGAGTTTGAAATGGTCTCAGAAGGATTCAAAGCATCACAACACTGGTTGTACAGTTTCCTTCAACGGTACAGGTATGAACTGTCCCTAAGAAGATCAACAACACTGTTTAAGCTGGAAGATGCTGAAGTTATTAAACGTGCACTTGCATTCAAGTCCTTTATTGATAGGATCAACATTTCCAAGTACCAAACCTGCAATATGATTGCTACGGTATGGATGAAACTGCAGTGTTTATGGGACAAGGATCTCAAACAACAATTCATCACAGGGGTGCAACGTCAACCTACATTCCCACCACTGGCTATGAAAGTGTACGGGTCACCTGTGTTTTGGCAATTCGTTTGGATGGAAAGAAAGCCACACCTCTAATCATCAGTAAGGGCAAGAAAGATAAGATTGAACGTGTATCTGGCATTTACGTTCTTGAAACCGAAAAAGCCTGGTGTACACAAGCCCGTTATAAGAAAGTGGGTTGATTTAATGCTGCCACTTGTTATGCAAGGTAACCAAAGAGGTCTGATAGTCTGGGATTCAGCCAACACTCACCGTGCTAAAGAAACGAAGAACTTCCTTGCAGAGAGAAGAATAGATCAAGTAATGATTCCTGCAGGAATGACTGCCTATCTCCAGACCCTTGATATTGCAATAAAGAAGCCATTCAAGGACCATTTGCGCATGGAAGTCAATGACTACATTGAAAATAGAATGGAAAGAAATCAGCGTGGAAACTTTGTGAAGCCCTGTCTGCAAGAAGTCGTGACTTGGGTGAAGAAGTCATGGGATAAAATTACTGACAGCTGTGTCGCCAAGGCACTACGAGCAGGTTACCTGGACAAGACATATTCATTTAAAGAGAGCTATATTGCTGGACATGACAGATTGGGTCCACTTCTTCTGAAGGAAATGGAGGCGCAAGACATCCAGGACGGAATTCAGGGTATGGACACTTATGACGATGTTGTTGAAGAAGATGACATGATCATTATTGAATAAAGGTACATTTTTTTGTTCACATTTACCTGTTTATTAAAATTGTTGTCAATGTTCATTAAAATAAGCCCTCCCCTGAAAATAAGCCCTCTGGTGTTTTTCTGTCCAAAAAAAATTAATAAGACAGTGTCTTATTATCGGGGAAACACGGTATTAAAATTAACCCCTGCCTACGGAACACTTTCATCTTCACTTGGGTCACCTTCATTATCTTGCCTCAAAAACCTCTCTGCTGTAGCTTCCCCAGTGGAATCCACCCTACTTTTGTTAGAAAGATGTGAACCTTAGCTGCCCACTTGATCCCTGGGATAGTTTCAAAGGGTCTGAAGATCTGTGTGAACTTGGTTTGTGAACTTTACCCAACTTGGCCTCAGTTTCCTTGTGTATAAAATAAAGTTGATTGCACATTGTATGCTTCACTGATTCAGGTATTTCACTTCTGGGAAATCCCATCCCTGCTGAATGGTCACAGACAAGCTAAACAATGAACCAGAGACAGGATTTCAAGTCCTCATGTCTCGGGACTGAATTAAGACCTGCCGTGCTGCTATGGTGCAATGGCTGACAAGAGAGAAGACTATCGTTTCCAGTGGGGGCCCTCCACCAGGAGCCAGGACTGGGCCAGCCTCAGGGGGCACCCCTGCAGGTTGGGCTGCCCACCCTGCCCAGAACAAACTCTACTTCCTTTCTCAATGGACTCAGCACCAAATTTATAGCCTTCCTCTCCTCCTCAAGCCCTCACACTGAGTGTGGGAGGGGCAGGGGCAAGGCAGGCGGAGCTTCAATATTCTCATAGCTAGCTCTTTCAATTCAATTCAACAAGAATTCATTTATGCCAGCCAGGTACTTACCTGTGGGATGGGGGATACACAGGCAAAACCCAAACAGTCCTGCCTTCAAGAAACTTACTAGTGGAAAACAACCGGTATACAAATACATACAATATGTGTGTATGCAGTAGGTGGCACCGAGTGATTCCTCTTCCAGAGTTCAAATCCAGCCTCAAACACTTACTAGCTGTGTGACACCTGGGCAAGTCCCTTGATCCTTTTTGACTCAATTTCTCATCTGTAAAATGAGCTGGAGAAGGAAATGGCAAACCACTCCAGTATCCTTGCTGAGAAAACCCCAAACCAAGTCATGAAGAGCTGTTCATGACTGAAAAATGACTTAACAACCACAAAATATGTGTTGGGTGTATACATATATGTGTGGTATATACATGTATGTGTGTACATATGTGCATACATGTGTTATATTGTGCTACATACATCTGTAATACAAAGTAACTTTGAGGGAGGCAAGGAGAAAAGATTAGGAAAAGCCTACAACCACTTCCTGTTTTCCCAGTCCCCTCTTCTCGGCCTGGTGGTTTGCCCCCTTTCCTTCACAATCTTGACTTTATTGTTAACCATTTCAGGAAATCCCTGTCCTATGGCCCTGTGTTCTGTTCCTGTCTCTGGTCATTAGCCCTGCTAATTCTTAAGGCTGAGTCACCCCAAGCCTTTGTTCTCTAGGCCTCTGATATTCAGCCACTGAATTCTGCAGAAGGAAGCCACGAAATGGAGAGGACCTTGTTCAGGATGATTTCACTGTCCTTCATTTCAAAGGGTCCCTCACAGCTCAGAGCATCCTTTTACTAGTCTTTGTTTGCCTCCTTACTATACTTTTCACAGTGACTATTCCAAACTGCCTCCTCATTCCTCAGACCCCCAAAGGTCATCCCCCACATCCCTTTCTCCCTCCTACTTTACTGAGACTAAGGTGAGTCACTGTCTGAGGTCCCTTGTATATACTTCTCCACACCTCCATCTTCACATCCTCTACTGTCTAGCCCCTATTTCAGAGGATGAGGGTCCCTTCTTTACTAAAATTAACCCCTCTAGTTGTACCCTACAGCCCATTCCTCTTCTGGGAACTTATTCTATCAGTTATTCTCTCTGTCTCTTTGCTCTCCCTCCTCTCATTCCTTTTCTCTGCTTCCCCTCTCTTCTCCCTCTTCCTCTTTCTCCCTCATCTCTTCAATCTCTATGTTTTGGCTACATTTCTGCTACCCACAATTCAATTCAAAACATTTAGTAAGCATCTACTATGCTCCTACTGTTTCGCCTAGTATGTGTTGTGCTAAGCGCTGGGAGTACACAAAGAAACAAAAGACTGCTCCTACCCATATGTACAAAAATGTTTATAGCAGCTCTTTTTGTGGTGGCAAAGAATTGGAAATTAAGAGGGTGCCCATCAATTGGGGAATGGCTGAACAAGTTGTGGTATATGCATGTAATGGAATACTATTGTGCTATAAGAAATGAGGAGCAGGTGGACTTCATATTTACCTGAAGAGGCTTATACAAACTGATGCTGAGTGAGAAGAGTAGAGCCAGGAGAAATTTGTACACAATTACAGACACAACGTATGTGTGACGACCAACTTTGATAAACTGGACTCTTCTCAGCAATCCAGTGTCATAAGTCAACCCCAAAAGACTCATGATGGAGAGAGATGTCTACATCCAGAGAAAGAACTGAGTTTGAATCCAGGTTGAAGCAAACTACCTGCTCTCTTTCTTTTTCCTGTTTGGTTTTGTTTCCTCTTTCCCATTGTTCATTCCATCTGATACAATCCTTCTTTATAACCTGACTAATATCTAATGTGAAAGTATTTGCAGATCCTATACTTGATTGTATGCTGCCATGGCAGGAGTGAGAAGGGGGGGGGGAGATAAAATTGGAAACTCAAGGAATTGTGGAACTAAATCTTGTAAACTAAAAGTAAACAAACTAATAAAGACCAAAAAAAGGAAAAGAAAATAAAAGACTGCCCCTGCCCTCAAAGAGCTTACAATCTAATAGAGGAGCCAACATGCAAATACTTACATATATGTATGTGTATGTATGTGTATATGCACATACATACACGCAGCTATACATACATACATATATGTGGGGGGGAGAGAGGGAGACAGGGGGGAGAGAGAGAGAGATATTTACAAGATAAATAGGAAATTAAGAGAGGGAAAGTACTAGAATTAAGAGGGGTTAGGGTTGCCACCTTCCTGTAGAAGGAGGGACTTTAGTTGAGACTTAAAGGAAGCCAGGGAGGTCAGAGTTAGAGAAGAGGAGAGAGAAAGTATCCCAGGCACGAGGGACAGTCAGAGAAAGTGCCCTGAGACAAGAGATAGAGTGTTTTGTTCCTGAAACAGTCAGGAGGTCAGTTCACTGGATCCAAGAAGAAGTGTCAGGAAGCAACATATAAGAAAACTGGGAAGGCAGAAGGGGGCTAGGTTATAAAGCTAGGCTTCCTTAGTTTGAAGAAAAAAACCTCTTTCTATCTTTTATTTAGGAGAGTTGCTGGGGGCAAGACAGGAATAAGAAATCCAAAAGAAAATAAAGAAGAGTGTCAATAAAATGTTTAAAAGCGCACAAGAGAACTGAAAAAAAAGTTCAGAATGTAACACAAACAAGAACAGTTTTGGTACTACTATATCAAATATTTTTTTAAAAAAAAGAAGAAATCCATATATAATAGAGATTCATGACTCCATTATGTATGGAAATGTTCATGCCTGTTGATGTTTATCAAGTTCATGATTTTTAAATTGAAAATGAAATCCTCTCCTTGACTCTCAAGCTATTATGTTATATCTTCCTCCCTTTTACTACTAAATTCCTAGAAAGAATAAGCCATAATTCCTGCCTTCACTTCTTCACCACTCATTCCCCATCCTCTCCCCCACCCTTATAATCTGGCTTCCAGTTCCACTATCCCATGATGCTACTCTCTCAAAAGTCACCAGTAGCCTCTTAATTGCCACATCCAATTGCCTTTTCTCTTTCCTCCTCCTTGACCTTTCCAGCACTTCTGTTACCACTGAATACCTCATCTACCTGGAGACAATCTTTTCCTGTGACTTGGGAAGCTCTCTCCAGGCTCTTCTCCACCTGACTGATCTTAATTAATCTTCTTCACATCTTCATCAATTATTCTTCTCCCACTAATTCTAATGTCTAATGTATTCTGTCTCCATTTCTAGTCCTAAGCCATTCTGTGACTAGACTTATTACAGCCCAGGCTCACTAAAAAGGCCACAGGGTGATTCAGATACAAGGGCAGCCTTAAACTTTGGCTTCTCCTGTGACCCCTGTGTATAGTGCCCAAGCATTTCACTCCTCCTCTAGAAACAGAGAATTACCTTACCCCTTGAGGTCTAGTCATCAGTCTCCACCATGACTTTTGACCTGCTTCTACTGAGAAATATAGAGATTTAAGGCTACTTCAGCATCACTACTAAAGGAGTTCTAGGACCCAGTCCTTAATGGTCTCCAGATTTAATAAAGTTGAATTTCTTGTATTATTACTTGCTAATCTGGAATAAACTTGTCTGAATGAATGCCTGTTTACAATAAGGACTGGACACTTTCAATTATCCATTATCCTCTCTACAATTCAAGACAGGAGGAACCCATGAAAGGTTGCCTCTGAAGTCTCCTTGATTATAGTTCCTACCTCCAGAATAGTCCCTGGCCCTTACACTCATATTGAGCTAATATGAATGAAAATCTGCACAGAGAAACTTAGAGGACTCATAAAACTGGGTCACCAGATTGAAAGACCAGAAAAAAGCTGTAGACAGAGTATACCTCGATTTTAGCAAAGTGTTTACCAATATTTCTCAGCCTATCCTTGGAGAAATCTTCAGAAAATGAGCTGATTGATAGCATAGTTAGGTGAGTTATACAGCTGGTAGAATAACCTGACCCCAAGAGTTAAGAGGCATCTAGGTTGTGCAGTAGATATAGCCCTGGACCTAGAGTCAGGAAAACCTAAGTTCAAATCCAGCCTCAGACACTTACTGAAGTGACCCTGGGCAAGTCACTTCACCCTGTTTGCCTCAGTTTCCTCATCTGTAAAATGAGCTGGAGAAGGAAATGGCAAACCACTCCAGTATCTTTGTCAAGAAAACCCCAAATGGGGTCACAAAGAGTTAGACACAACTAAACAACAAAAGTTGTTCATCAATAAAGGAATTGATGTCTATGTGGAAGGAGGTCTCTACAGTTCTCAAACACTCAATTGCTGGGTTCCCTGGGCAAGTTCATCTCATCTCTGTCAGTCTCAGTTTCTTCATCCATAAAATGGGGATGATAATAGAAGCTACCTCATAAGATTGTCGTGATGATAAAATGAGACAATAAAACAAGATGAAATGGGATAATATCTGTAAAGTAATATGTGCCAACTTTGAAATGATGATAGATAGATGGGTGGATGGATGGAGGATGGTGGGTGGGTAGATGGATGGATGGACGGATGGACGGATGGACGGACGGACGGACGGACGGACGGACGGACGGATGGATGGATGGATGGATGGATGGATGGATGGATGGATAGATAGATGGATTGCTATGTGGGACTCTATGCTTAACAATCTTCTTTTCAGTATTTCTATCACTGATATACAAATTGTACAAATTCATAAAACATTTCCTATGGATCCCCCTACAGCTCTTCCTTCCATGAGCCTCTAATTCGCTTACTATGTAATATCATGTATTATAACTTCCTGAGTTCATATTTCATCCCTCTCAGTTCCAGGTGGATTTGAACCTCCTCCCGCCAGCACTTAGTTAGTATAATATGGGAGGAGTGTACTAGTGTGCTGTACACATTTGTCACTTAATAAAGGTTTGTGGAATGAGGAAATGAATGGAAACATACATGAACTACTTGTCAAATCTGCAGATGATGTGAAGTTGAGTAGTACAGCATTGGGCATTGGAATTATGAGCCTAACCCTGTTTCTCCCCTCCAAGTCCAGGTGGGTCAGAGAATCTCAGAAAGTCAGATTTGGAACGGACCTTAGAGATCATCTATTTGGTGAGTCTATGTTTACCATCTTTTTGCATGTTGCCAGCTAATGATAATGATAAATGGTACCTAATGAGCAAAGCCACAACTAATGAAGAGTGAATGGAGCTTTCCCCCAGGGAGCTAACATGGGCATGAGAATACTTCCTTTCTACAATCTTCCAGCACCTCACTTTGAAATTTCTGCAGAACTATGCCACCCCACCAGGTCACTACCCTCCATAATTCCTCCTTCGTTTTGCCCTACTCCCAGGGTCCACCTTCCCACAGAACTCTTTGTGGGACAAGGGCCAAACTCTCTAGGAAACAGGGAAATGTCCTCTCCCAGAAAGATTGTGTTGAGAGTCAGGTTGTGACTTATCCTCCTCTCTCACTTCCCCCCAGAAAAGAATCTTTTCCCCAGATGAGATACTTGCCACTTACATGTCTGCAGGTATCAGCTTTAAACTTCGTTGAGATCCCAAGGAAAAGATGGAACCTTAATACAGCCAGAAAGAAGCTATATCTTCCTGTGACCAAATGCTTCTGCTACAGTTTCTTGGTTCTTAGGGGAAATTTCCAGTTCGAAGCTTGCAGTCATAAATAATGTTTCTCTCATCTACAGCTCATCCTTGTTGTACCTTAATAAAGAGTGATGCACATGAGCCAGGGCCAGGCCTTCCCATCGCTGACTGTTATTTACAGACCTGATAGATGACAAATAATGAAAATAACTCTTGGTCATATTTATGGAACAATCAGACATGATACATACGATGGTTTAGTCATTGATCAGCTGTCTTCCCATTAGGGGCAAGTTCTTATCGAGGATTCATGATATTTTTCTTTTCATTTTTCTTCCTTGCTGATTTCTATTGTGTCTTGTTTTATTGTGCTCTGTGTTCTTGAGCAAAACCAACTATAGCCCCAAACAACGATTAAAATAATGAAAGGGTGCCCCCACATAATTACATATTGAGGCCATGTCTCCATGAGCACAAAATATTCAGGTAAGTAGGGGGGAATCAGCTCAGATGTGCAGACACTTGTCATCTGACTTTCACTTGAAGACCTCTAGTGACAGGGAACTCACCATCTTTAAAGGTATCTTATTCTACTTCCAGACAGATGTCATTATTAAGACATTTTTTTCCTTATGTAGAGTAAAAATCTGTCTCCTATTAGGTAAATAAAAACTAAAATCAAGTGCTAGAGGTTAGTTCTTTTTTTTTAAACTGATCACAGATAGGTACACAATATGGAGAGCATTGTTCCTGCACCCACTCTGCCTCCACCAACACTACAGCATAAGACACGAGTAGTAAGAAGAGTAGACAGTAGTGCCTTTCTCTAACCCCAGCAGAACTGACCCTTCCTGAGCACATTCCATCGGATACAGTTCAGGTAATGGAGACCTGATTTCCCTGGGCATTATGGGCTCTGTTTGCAATGAGCCATAGAATCAAAGAATCAGAAAGAGACCTCAGACAGCATTCAATTCAAGCCCCACATGCAGTATGATTTCCTTCCCTTCTTTTGAATCCACAAGTAGGCATTCAGCTCCCCTCTAAAGACTTCCAATGGTGGGGAGCTCACCTTCTCTAAAAGGTGCCCATTCCATTTGGGGGCAGATCTAATTATTATGTGTTTACTTCTACTGAACTAAAATCTGCCTTCCTTTAACATATACTCATTGATGGTAGCCTTTTTGGCCAGATCAACAAGGCTAATTTCCTCTTCCCCACAACAACCTTGGAATCATCTTCAACTCTTCTGTCTCTTTGACCCCCAACATCCAAGCAGTTGCCAAATCTTACTGATTCTACTCCACAACCTCTCATCTATCCCCTTCTCTCCACTCCCACAGCCATGACCCCAGTTCAGACTCTCATCAGCTTTTGCCTGCAATAGCTTCCATTCCTCAAGTCTCTCCCCTACCTAATCTGTCCCCTTCGACTACCAAAAGGATATTCCTAAAGCATAGGTCTGACCATGTTACTCCCCTCCTCAAGAAACTCCTGTGGCTCCTAATTACCTCACAGATGGAATACTGATTCTGCTGTTTGGTTTTTGAAGCTCCTCGTAATCAGGCTCCAGCTTACCTCTCCAGCATGACTGTACATAACATTCCCTCACTTACTCTGTATTTCAACCAAAGAAGTTGGTTGAATCCCAGATGGATTGTTGCTATTACCCATATAGAGGTACATGTAACATATTCCATTATTGTACATACCTGGAAAATTTTTTAATCTGGGCTCAGACACTTAGCATCCACCCAGAAACACCTGGCCATGTAACCTTGAGCAAGTTACTTAACCCCAATTGTTTAGGGGCGGCCAGGTGGCTCAGCGAGTGAGATCACCAGCCCCCAGTGTCAGGATGACCTGGGGGATCGAATCCGGGCTCAGATACTTAGCACCACACCCAGAAATAAGTGCTGTAACCTTGAGCAAGTTACTTAACCCCAATTGCTTATTAAAAAAAAGAAAGTTTTTTAAAGGTTAATATGTATTGAGGTAGCCAGTTGGCACAGTGAATAGAGCACCAGCCCTGGTGTCAGGAGGACCTGAGTTCAAATCTGGCCTCAGACACTTGACACACTTACTAGCCACGTGACTTTGAGCAAGTCACTAAACCACAATTGCCCTCCAAAAAGAAAAAAAAAAGGCTAACATGTATTGAATACTCAGTCACAAAGGACAATATTTTTATTCTTCAAAGAAACAAAACTAAAACTTAACTAGAAAATATTTTCAAAACTAACAACTAAACTTTATTTTAAAAATACACATTTTGCAAAAGGCTCCTTTTAATCCAATCCTTGCTCTTTTCATAAAAGGTAACACAACCTTTTGAGCTCTATTTTCCTGACTTAAAAAGCATCTTTCCAACCCTAACCTGCTCCCCAGCCTCTCACTTTGCCATGAAGGACCCACAGTGAAGCTTAAGGACTGGTGACCAAAGGTGCAACTTTTTAAAACGGACATTTTTAGCCATTTTATTTTCCTTGCCTGAGTAAGCCAGAACCCCAGAGTCATGGAGCCTGAGTTTAACTATGGAAAACAAAGTGACAAGAAAAAAAAGATAAACAAAAGCTGAGTTGATTTTCCTCTGACCCAACTGTAGCCAGCCAGGATCCCTGGACAAGAGCAGGGTCTCCTCAGATCTGGAAGGAGAAGGGGAGATAAGAAAGTGGCACAATGAGTAGAATGCTAGTTTTTGGGGTTTCTTTTTTTTTGGAGGGGGAAAGGCAGTGCAATTGGGGTTAAGTGACTTGCCCAAGGTCACACAGCTAGTAAGTGTTAAGTGCTGAGGACAGATATGAACTCAGGTCTTCCTGACTCTAGGGCCAGTGCTCTGTTCACTGCACTACCTAGCCACACCGAATGCTAGTTTTAGAGCCAGGAATCCCTGAGTTCAAATCCTGACTCAGACATTTACTAGCTGTATGACTCTGGGCAAATTCCATAACCTCTCTGTGCTTTAGTTTCCTCTTCTGCAAAATGAGAATCTTGTACTTACAACCTCTTAGGTCCTTTCCAGCTCTACATCTATGATCTTATGATTTGGATAAAAGCAGGGTCATGATGGAACCAACTCCCATTTTATAGATAAGGAAACTGAGGCACAGAAAGGTGAAATAATCTGGCAAAGTAGGGACTTGCAACCAGATCTTCCTCTGACTCTAAATCCACTGCTCTCCACTAGACCATGCTACCTCATCTAACCTTCAACGCCTAGCATTTCTTAATCCCTAATTATATTTTTCTCGTTACTTTATGTTGTCCTCCATTATGCCTACCTTTATGTTGAAGTACCAAGGGATATTGTATCCCCTCAGATTTAGAAGTAGAGGGGCCTTGGAAGTCATACAGTCCAGTTCTCCCATTTTATAAATGAGAAAACTAAGGCCTAAAGAAATGAAGCAGGGCAGCTAGGTGGTGCAGTAAATAGAGTACTGGCCCTGGAGTCAGGAGGACCTTAGTTCAAATCCAGCCTCAGATACTTACTAGCCATGTGACCTTGGGCAAGTCACTTAACGCCAATTGCCCTCCAAAAAAGCAAAAAAAAAAAATTGAGAAAACTAAGGCCTAAAGAAATGAAGTAAGCTTCCTAAAACCACACAGATGAAGCAGGCTGGATTTGAACTCAGGCCCCGATACTAAAACCAACACATTTTCCATGGCACTTGCTGTCTCAATGTGCTGGCTTGATTTGGAAAGCTTTATTTATGTCTTTGTAGAATTTCTCTGTCTCCATAGTGGGCAGCCAATGTTGGTACATAATTATAATAGCTAGCACTTAAGCATTTGTAGGCAGCTGCGGGGGGGGGGGGGGTTCAGTGGATAGAAAACCCGAGTTCAGATGTGGCCTCAGACACCAAATGACCCTAGGCATGTTACTTCACTCTGTTTGCCTCGGTTTCCTCACCTGTAAAATGAGCTGGAAAAGGAAATGACAGACCCACTCCAGTATCTCTGCCAAGAAAAAACCCTACATGGGGTCATGAAGAGTCAGACATGACTGAAAGATGACTGAGCAACAAGAAGTTTGCCCATCTTATCTCATTTGATCCTCACAACAGTCCTGGGAGGTAGGTGCCATTAATTTTCCTCATTTTACAGACAAGGGAACTGAGGCAGAGGTCAAATGATTTGCCCTGGATCATAAAGCTATAAGTTTCTGAGGTTAGATTTGAACTCAGGTCTTCGCAACTCCAGCTCTAGAGCTCTATCTCTTGCATCACCTTAATGCCTAGGTTTTTGCACATAAGCTAAAACTTATCTTCACTGTGGTCCCTTGGCCTACGTCCATCGTGATAACCGAGCATCCCACAAAAGGATGTTTCTTGTTGTCCTTAGATATGGGATAAAACCAATTGCTCCCTACCAAAAAAGAAAAAAATATATTTAAGAAAAAAAGGGGGGGGGGCAGCTAGGTGGCCCAGTGAATAGAGCACCGGCCCTGGAGCCAGGAGCACCTGAGTTCAAATCCAGCCTCAGATACTTAACACTTACTAGCCATGTGACCTTGGGCAAGTCACTTAACCCCAATTGCCCTGCCCTCCCCCTACAAAAAAGCAAAAAATAAAAGAAAGAAAGAAAGAAACCAGCTGCCCCAGTTCACCTTGTCATCTCTCCAAGGAGAGCCTATGAGCTAGCCTTCCACTGGCCGTGACTTCCTTATCTCTTCTTGATTCTGGTGTAGCAGGAATGTCAATATGAATGCAATTTAGTTCCTCTAATAGAGTGTCAACCTCAAGCATGGATTAAGGATGTTAACAAGAATGCCAACAGTCACAGTAATTTTTTAGACAGTCTAAAATCTATGTAATTTTTAGCACTCTCTCCACCTTTCAGACCTCTTCCCTACCTTTACTTTGGCAGCAGAAGGGAGCCACCCGGGACTGAGGGTCATATTGTGCTTTTGTCTGGTTTGTGAGTCACCATGGCCAAAGAATCTGCCACCTATTGGTCAACCGAGTGGTGTTCAGACCCAAGGGTGCTTTTCAAACAGTATAAGGAGTGCAGAAGAACACTGGAATCCTCGCCAACTTGGGAAAATGTGCCAGATTTAGCACTCCCTAGGCCCAGGCTTCCAGAATGCAGCACCATCTTTATGTTTCAATGAACCACTGGACTAGGATTTTTATATGGTATAGTGAAAAGAACTCTGACTCTGGAATCAGAGGACCTCTGTTCAAACCCTGAATCTGACACTACCTGTGTGACCCTGGGAAAGTCACTTACCCTCTATGGGCTTCAGATTCCTCACAGATAATCCAAGTAGGGTATCTGTCCCCTTCAACCCTTTATCTATGACCCTGTGATGTGACTAGAATTATAGGCAAGAATGACGAATCCAGGAGTAGGGAACCTGCCACCTCACAGTGGCCTTCTAGGTCCTTGGGTGCAGTCTTTTGACTGAGTCCAAGTTTTACAGAACAAATCTTTTTATTAAGAGGATTTGCTCTGTGAAGTTTGGATTCAGTCAAAGGGCTGCACTTGAGAATCTAGAGGGCCACTTGTGGCTTTAAGAACACAGGTTCCACACTCCTGGTCTAATCTGAAAGTATATGCAAAATGGATTAAGAAAGGGCAGGAGCAGAAGAAAAATCAGTTAAGGGATTATATGCCCACCCTAAATCACTGCTTATCAGATTCTTACTGAGAGGTAGGTAGTTGTTTTTCAGGGCAGCTAGGTGGTGCAGTGAATAGAGCACCAGGCCTGAACTCAGGAAGACCTGAGTTCAAATCTGGCCTTGGACACTTCTTAGCTGTATGACCCTAGGCAAGTCTCTTAACCCTGTTTGCCTCAGTTTCCACATCTGTCAAATGAGCTGGAGAACGAAATGCCAAACCATTGTATCTTTGCCAAGAAAATCCCAAAAAGAGGTATTAAGAGTTGGACACGATTGAAAAATGACTGAATGAAGCTAGATTTCAGTGGATAAAATGCTGGGCCTGTAGCCAGGAAGATCTGAATTCAAATCCAGCTTTAGACACTTAGTAACTATGTGACACTGAGCAACCCTGACTGTTTGCCTCAGTTTCCTCAACTGAAAATTTGAGATAATAATAGCTCTTTCCTCCCAGAGTTGTTGTGACGAAAAATGAGATAATGGTAAAGTGCTTAACACAGTATCTGACTTACAT
>NW_027187280.1:2751476-2771578 GCF_028583685.1 Petaurus breviceps papuanus | reverse complement strand
TGCTTAACACAGTATCTGACTTACATAAATGGGCTCTTAATAATTGCTTGTTTCCTTCCTTCCTCAGTAGAAAAGTTAAAAGAACAGTCCTCAAAATGTTCACAGAATATGCAACTACTGAATATTCCTTTTGAGAGAAGCAGAAATGTTGCTGAGTTAGCCAAACACATCAAGAAACTCTTCCATCTTCAGTCTTTATGACAGTTTCTTCCATGGACACTGTGAGATCTTCCAGTTCAGGAGTATGTCTGACTGCTCCTTCTCTCCACAAGCTACCAGGCAGAGAAGTTATTTAGGTGGCAAGTTTGTAGGACGGATCTTTATTTCCCAATTTAGAGAGAGGAAAAAAAATTCAACCCAAAGCAAAACAGAACATATTATAAGATAATGGGTAGAAGAGAATAAAGGCTTTCTACATCACAGGCCACCAGCACTCTACATTTCCTTGTTAACTGAAGCAGAAATCTCCTCTGTAGATTAAGGTGGAATCATATTTTTATTATTTTTATTTTTAGTTAAATATCTTTATTTTCAATAAGTATTGTTATTAATCTGTCCCTCCTACTATTCCTCTATTTAGTGATTTTTAATTGAAAAGCAAAAAAAAAAATTCCCACATTAGCTATATTTGAAAATGTATGTCTCTTTCTACATTTTAAATTCTTCAGCTCTCAGGAGGTGAGTAGCATGTTTCATCTTCATTCTTTTAGCCTTGTGGTTTTTCGTTGCATTAATCAGAGTTCTAAAATCTAAAATGTTACTCTCTACAATGTTCCTATCATCATATGAATCGTCCTGGTTCTGCTCTCTTCACTCTGAATCAGTTCATTAAAGTCCTCCCAGGTTCCTCTGAAATCACCCACTTCATTATTTCTTATGGAAAAATAATATTCCATTACGTTTATATACTATGATTTGTTTAGCTATTCCTCAATAGGAGGACATCTCCTTTATTTTCAATTTTTTGGCTACTGTTAAAAGAGTTAGAAGGAATCATAGGATATCAAAACTGCAAAGGAAAATGACAATTTTACCTAAATTAAATTATATATTTAGTGCCATACCAATCAATTTACCAAAAAACTACTTTATAGAGCTAGAAAAAAAATAGTAACAAAATTCATTTGTAAGAATAAATGGTCCAGAATATCAAGGGAATTAATGAAAAGAAATGCTAGGGAAGGTGGACTAGATATACCAGATTTCAGTCTGTATTATAAAGCAGCAGTCATCAAAACTGCTTGGTACTGGCTAAGGAATAGAGTAGTGGATCAGTGGAATAGATTAGGCACACAAGATTCAGCAGTCAATGACTATAGTAATCTATTGTTTGATAAACCCAAAGACCCCAGTTTTTGGGATAAGAACACACTATTTGACAAAAACTGCTGGGAAAACTGGAATATAGTATGGCAGAAACTGGGCACATACCACTATCTAACACCATATACCAAAATCAAGTCTAAATGGTGCATGATCTAGGTATTAAGGTTGATACTGTAAGCAATCTTGGAAAACAAGGAATAGTTTACCTGTCAGATTTGTTGAGAGGGAAAGACTTTATGACTATAAACAAGAATTAGAGAGCATTATAAAATGCAAAATGGATAATTTTGATTACATTAAATTGAAAAGCTTCTGTAAAAAAACAAAGCCAATGTAACCAAGATTAAGAGGGAGGTGGGAAATTGGGAAAGAATTTATAGATATAGATATATAGATACACACACACAACCTATATATGTGTACAACATATATATGTATATATATAAAATATCTGATAAAGGACTCATATCTAACATATACAGAGAATTGAGTCAAATCTATAAGAATACAGGGGCGGCCAGGTGGCTCAGAGAGTAAGAGCACCGGCTCATGTCGGGATGACCTGGAGATCGAATCCCCCTGGCTCAGATACTCGGCACCACACCCAGAAATAACTGGCCATGTAACCTTGAGCAAGTTACTTAACCCCAATTGCTCAAAAAAAAATCTATAAGAATACAATTCATTCCTCAATTGATAAATGGTCAAAGGATATGAACAGGCAGTTTTCAGAGAAAGAAATTAAAGATATCTATAAGCACATGAAGAAATGCTCTAAATCACTATTGATTAGAGAAATGTAAATCAAAACAACTCTGAGGTACCACATCTCACCAGTCAGATTAGCTAAGATAACAAAACAGGAAAATGACAAATGCTGGAGAGGATATGGACAAATTGGAACACTAATGCATTGCTGGTGGAGTTGTGAACTGATCCAACTTTTCTGGAGAGCAATCTGGAATTATGCCCAAAGGGCTATAAATAATTTCATACCATTTGACCCAGCAACACCACTTCTAGAGTTATATCCCAAAGAGATCATAGAAGTGGGAGACAGACCCATATGTACAAAAATATTTATAGCAGCTCTTTTTGTGGTAGCAAAGAATTGGAAATTAAGGGGGTACCCATCAATTGGGGAATGGCTGAACAAGTTGTGGTATATGCAGGTTATGGAATACTATTGTGCTATAAGAAATGAGGAGCAGATGGACTTCATATTTACCTGGAGAGGCTTATATGAACTAATGCTGAGTGAGAAGAGTAGAACCAGGAGAAATTTGTATACAATTAGAGACATAACATATGTGTGATGACCAACTTTGATAGACTGGACTCTTCTCAGCAATGCAGTGATATAAGTCAATCCCAAAAACTTATGATGGGAAGAGATGTCTACATCCAGAGAAAGAACTAGAAAGAACTGAGTTTGTATCCAGATTGAAGCAAACTACCTGATCTTTTTTTCCTTTTCTTGTTTGGTTTTATTTCCTCTTTACCATTTTTCGCTCCATCTTATACAATCTGTCTTTATAACCTGAAAAAAAAAGCTGCAAAGGACAATGAATAAAGAATGTCAGAGCTGGAAGGGACTATTAGGCACAGAATACAGTGCTATCACTTTTTTGTTCAGTCATTTTGAGTCATGTTTGACTCTTTGTGACTCCATTTAGCAGGGATACTGGAATAGTTTGCCATTGCCTTCTCTAGTCCTTTTTACAGATGAGGAAAATAAGGCAAACATGGTTAAGTGACTCATCCAGGGTAACACTGCTAGTAAGTGTCTGAGGCCAGATTTGAACTCATGAAGATGAATCTTCCTGACTTCAGCCCCAGCACTCTATCTACTGTACCATCTAGCTACCTTGCCATCACTAGAAGAACCTTAAAACATAGAATAGAACATAAGAAATGGAGGACCTTAGAATGTATCACAGAATATAAGAGTTGGAATGGAGTATCAGAGCCAGAAGGGACTCTAGAAATCACCTAATACGGTTGCTTATTTTACAAATGGGAAAACTTGTACCCAGAGAAAAGTGCTTCACAGGAGGTCACAAAGAAAATTAGATCCTGAGCTTGTCTCCACTGCACAACCCTCTTACATGAACTACTATACCCCACATTTTAAATATTCTCTGGTAGCAATTCTTAACCTTTTTGTGTTACAGACCCCCTTTGTCAGGCTGGTTAAGCTTCTGGGTCCCTTCTCAAAATAATGTTTTCCTGTCTACATTCATAATTGAAGGAAATGCTAAATTTCAGGTAGATATTAATGAAAAATAAAGGTGTAATTTTTTTCCCATCCAAGTTCATGGACCCCCTGAAATCTATCTGCAGCCACTTTATGGGAGGGTAGAGGTAGGACAGGGCAGGTTGAGAGTCTCTGCTTTAAAGAAAGGTTTTTGCTGGAATTTTCTCAGGGAGGGGTAGGTTGAGAGAGGGGCATGGAGAAGAGGAGGGGGAGAAGCCACAAAGGCCAGTAGCTCCCCCCACCCCCTTTTTATGGAGGCTCCCTCCTTCCCCTCTAGAACATGGACCCAACAACAGCAGGGAGCTTCTCAGGCCTTTGCTCTGAGACTACTCAACTTCTCTCTCCCTCCCCCTTCCCAGCTGCTCCCCAAACACCAGTCCTGTCAGGAGGAAATTCTTCTAAAACTGGGAATGAAGATGGATGATTAATACAGAAAGAGGGTGAGAGGGTAAATATGAATCATAAAGAGAAAAGGTTTGACGCTAGCATTGATAGACTAGCAGTCCCTCTGAAAGTGGTTAAGAGTCCATTCTGGTGCCCCAGGGCCGTAGATTTAGATTTAGCAGCTGATTTATGAGGCCAGGGAGGTGGTTCCCCTCTGGGGATGGCCTCTTTGCTCTGGCCTCCCTTTTGCAATGGCCAGGCTCAGTGGGAAAAATCTGACCCCCTCCCATTCTCCACCCCCCAACCCCTCCTTTGTTCAGAGCCATTTCCTTGCCTGCCCCACACCTCACCCCCTCACCCTTACCCTCTGTGTTCTGACTCCTTAGGTTACCCAGACATACCCAGACCAGGGTTTCCCTCACTGTCTCACATATACCAAGGGTGCCTTGCAACATGAATAGAGCTTCTGTGTGAAAATGCCCACATTAGTGATATTTTTCACTCTGAAAGATTAAGTAGAAAACTATGAGTAGACATCAAAAATACTCATTACATGCAGTGATTCTGTTCCATTATAAAAATGGGCTTCATTTATTCTAACTCGTCCCAAAATGTCCTCAATGACCCCATTATCTGAGTAATATTTCATTACCCCACACACACGCACCATCACTCCAACCAGCATTGGTTCCATCAAATAAAGAGACATACTAAGGTACCTCTCCCACTGTACTGGGGGTACAATGGGAAAAGCGTGCTAGACTTGGGGACCGAGATTAAATTTGAGATGCTTCTATTTGGTAGCTGTGTGACCTTGGGCAAGTCACTTTACTTCTCTAGGCCTCTTTCTTCGTTTGCCAAATGAAAAGGGTTGGTAGGTGATCTCAAAGGTCCCTTTCAGTTCTGACATTTCTCTGACTCCATAGAGTTGCTGCTATCCCACTTCCATTGTCCTCCTGCCCTGTTAAGCTGATTCTATTAATAGTAAGATAAATATGTCCCAAAATTGTGTTTGTCCCTAGTCAGAGAAGTCTCCTGAAGTGTTTTCATAGCTGCACCTAAGAAAGGCCATGGAACACATAACACAACTATCTGAGGGGCAAAACATTCCATTAACTAGCTATTTACTTTGTTCTGGTTTACATGTAGCCAAACAACTGGTTTCACTGACCTTTCTACTGAACCAACAGAAATGATGTTAGGTTGATGTAGTCTGGCCACCATTGCTGGAGGTCATCTCTGCCTATCCCAGACAGATCTTGATTGTGCTAGATATGAGTTTAGCATGATGTCACATAAAGAGCACTCGATTGAGAAATCAAGACCCCTGAGTCTTAACTAGGGCAGTTTTTAATTCAGTCATTTTTAATCATGTCTAACTCTTCATGGCTCCATTTGTGGTTTGCTTGGCAAAGATACTGGAATAGTTTGTCATTTCCTCCTCCAGCTCATTTTAAACATGAGGAAACTAAGGCAAACCTGATTAAGTGACTTGCCCAAGGTCACACAACTAGTAAGCATCTTTGACCAGATTTGAACCTATAAAGATGAGTCTTCCTGACTCCAGGCCAGGTACTCTATCCACTGCATCTCCTAGCTGCCCAACAGGGATAGTAACTAGCTGTCTGACTGGGCATGTCAATTTCTTTCTCTGGGTCTCAGTTTCCACATCAATAAAAGGAGGTAGTTGGATCTAATTCAATAAGTATTTTTTAATTCTTTAGAAATTCTGACCTTAAATGTACATTAAAAAGAGTATGTCCACATACAGAGTAAAATATAAAGAGAAGATTTTGCATGAAACCATGAATCTCCATTTCAAACAATGCTGTTTTTTGAAATATAATAAATTCTACATGTTATTTTCAAAAGTATCCTGCTTGTCTGTGCTACCTTCTGAACTTCCTTCTGTGCATTTTAAAATGTGTCACAATGCCCTTTGGGGGGCATAGCTACTGCTCAGCCTCCTTCCCCACACTGATCTCTCTCACTCTCACCTCCATTAACTGCAAGAAAAGGGGGGGGGGGAAACCTCATAAGAAATAAGGATCATCAAGCAGAATTAATCTGCATTGTAGCCATGTCCAAAAATATATCTCTATCTTTGCATCCATCGCCTCTCTGCCAGGAGGTAGCTAACGTATTTCTTCATAGTTTCTCTGGAGACATGATTAGTCATTGTTTTGATCAGGGTTCTTAAGTCTTTCAAAGTTGTTTTTCTTTACAATGTTGTTGTCCTTGTATAAATTGTCCTCGTGGTTCTACTAACTTTACTGTGTCAGTTTATACTACCCAGAGATTCTTTGAAATCATCTCTTTCATCATTTAAAAGTCATAAATAATTCTATTACATTCATATACTACAATTTGCTCAACCATTCCCCAATTGTCTAAGAGACCATCTAAGGCACCCCCTTAGATTCCAGTTCTTTCCATTTCCCCCTTTTTATTCTCCCTCCAGGATCAAGAATTTTACTTTGCTTTTGACTATTTCTTCTCCACTATTATTCTTCCTCTTCCTTCCACTTCCACTTTCTCTGTTGAATTCGAGTATTTCTATATCAAACTCAGATAAGAGTAAAGTTCATCTGATATCCATTTCCCCCTTCCTCCAATGTTTGTATATTCTCACACACCTTATATGAGAAACAGTAAATTCTGCCTCCTTCTTCTGCCTTGCTACACTTGTATATTCTTTCTTTTACCCTCAGTTCTCTTTCCCATCTTTAGATTCTCAGAGTAGAATCAGTCCATTCCAAAGACTTCTGTTTTCCTTATTTAATTTCCTCAATGCCTTTTGACTACATTATGGTTCTGAAGGAATACTTGTTTCTTTTCCCCCTATTAAAATGTTAGCACTACATCATATGACCCCAATCAAATGAATTTACACAAAACTCAAATAAATTTATCATCCTAGATTTCTATGGATTCGTATTTTTTTAAGTGCTTACTCAGCTCTGGTATTTCCAGTCAATGGTCAATAAACATTTATTAAGCACCTACTATATGCTAAGCACTATGCTAGGCACTAGGGACACAAAAAGAAACAAAAAGATAAGTCTCTAACCTCAAAGACCTCACAATCTCCTTTTACCCTCAGTTCTCTTTCCCATCTTTATATTCTCAGAGTAGAATCATTCCATTCCAAAGACTTCTGTTTTCCTTATTTAATTTCCTCAATGCCTTTTGACTACATTATGGTTCTGAAGGAACACTTGTTTCTTTCCCCCTATTAAAATGTTAGCACTACATCATATGACCCCATTCAAATGAATTTATACAAAACAAATTCAACAGAAATTACAAAAACCCTTCATTCCATTTAAAAACCTCTTTTCTCCTTGTAGGATGGAATTATTCTCAATCATAGGTCTATGTCTTGTTTTGGTAATATAATATTCCAAGATTTCCTTTGATTTTTAGTTGAAGTTTCCACATCTTGTATAGCTGTAACTGGTTCCTTGTTACTTCAACTTCTTTCTGGATGCTTGAAATATTTTTTCTTTTAGGCAGGAGCTCTGGATTTAACCTATGATATTCCTAAGAATTTCCCTTTTGAAGTTCCTTTCAGGAAGTAATTGGTGCATTCTTTCTATCTTCACTTTGCCCATTGTTTCTACTAGATTTAAGTGGTTTTTGTTTATTCTTTCTTGAAAGATCGTGCCCAGGTTTCTTTTTTATCATGATTTTCAGAGATTCATGGCTCTTAAATTATCAAATGAGTGAAATATACAAAGCACTTTGAAAGTTTCAAATTACTACATAAATATTATTATTATCACCATTATTACTACCACTCCTTGATCTGTTGTCAGATTATTTATTATGATACCTTACATTTTCTCCTATTTTTTGTCTTTTGATTTTGTTCTAATATAAATTGCTGTCTCGAAGACTCATTTTTGTTCTATCCTAGTTTTCAGGAAATCCATTTCTTTGAGAAGATTTACCACTTTCTCTCCTAAACTACTTATCCTCTTTCCAATTTTTTTTCCTCAAGGGTTTTTATTTCATTTTTATCTCTTACTTCCATGTCCTTGTGGGAAATCCATATGCGATTTCTGTTTGTTATGAAGTTAGATTTTCCAATCTCTTTTTATATAATACTTTGACGTTTCTCCTCTTGTGACAGAGCTGCCCCCTGATGCACTTTTGGGTGGGGTAGCTGGTCCTGCTTTGTTCACTTGCACCTCTACCTCCTAGAGTTTGACCTTCTCCTGGATCTTTGAGGTTCCAAGAGCTCACTCTTCAGGATCTTCTCTCTTATCTCAGAGCAGAGTATTAGAGATCACAAAACCCTTTGACCTGGGCTATGCTAGTATGAGCACTGAAGTCCCACACTGGTCAGCACTTCACTGGTCACTGGATACTGCTATTCCCTAAGGCTTCCAAAGTCCCTACCCTGGGACTTTCTGACTAACCTGGGACTTTCTCAAGGAAGCCTTGGGCACAGAACCTCGCAGTCAACATGAGACCCTGGCCATCTCTGGTCAAGTGGGCACCCCTTTTGTTTGTGGGGCTCCTTTCCTGTTGCCCTGAAGTTTGTGGCTAACTTTATGTATGGTTCTGGTATGGAATAAGTCACTTAGTGTAGCTTCTCAGCGTATTCCTTGATCATTATCTGGTCTGGTATAAACTTCAGGGTTTTACTGAATTAGTATATGGGAGCTGGGCAGTCTGCCTCCAGAACGGGTAATTATGTTGACAAAGTGCAAATCAAAAAAGTTCCATAATCTTGGTCAGTTCTGAGATCCCAAACCTGCTCAGGGAATCTTTGAACAATACAAGTCATTTTTCCTACTGTCTGTTAGAATTTCTGAAACAGAGAGCCTTAGATTCCAGTGACAAATCCCATTGTTCCTGACTCTGGAAAGCAGCAAGGGTGTTTTATGGCATAGGATTCGGAGCCTCTCAAACCCCAGGATGCCAGGTATTATTGAATATCAGTCCAGTCCTGAAGAACCCCCACTCAGTAGGTCTAACTCTGGTCCTGGGTAGAAAGGAAGCAGAATCCAGGTGTTGCAAAGTCCAGAAGGAAGTAAGGGCAAAACCACTGGAAAGATCCTCCAGCTGCTTTTGGCTATTCAGAGGCGCACTCCCACATGGGAGCGCACACACACTGAGAAGGGGAAACAGCCCTGGAAGTAAGGCCACAGTGGGAACAAATTATTCTTCTGTAACCCATCTCGTACACAAAGCCTGGGTTATCTTTTTAATACTCAAATGTCACTGCCCTGCCCAGAAACCTTCATTAGTTTTTCATGTCATTTTTTCCTTCTCATATTCTTCCTTTATTTCTCTCTTCCTTTCTTTTTCTTCCTTCCTATTTCTCTCTCCTCTTCCTTCTTTTTCTTTTCTTTCTTCCTAGATCTGCAATTTCTCTGTCCTAGTGCACTCTCCACTGATGCAAATCTTCACCTCATCTGTGATTTATTATAGTCTTAGAGTTGCCTTAGGGGATTGAGAGGCCAAGTAGCTTATCCATGTTCATAGAGGTAGCAGCATCAGAGGAAGGTCTTTCTGGGTTTGGTTTTTGTTTGTTTGTTTGTTTGCTTTTTGGTGGGAGGGGGGTCATTTGTTTGTTGAGGGGGGAAGGCAAAGCAATTGGGATTAAGTGACTTGCCCAAGGTCACATGGCTAGTAAGCGTGTCAAGTGTCTGAGTCCAGATTTGAACCCAGGTTCTCCTGACTCCAGAGCCGGTGCTCTATTTACTGCACCACCTAACCACCCCAGGAAGGTCTTTCTGAAACCAAGGCCAGTCCTTAATCCAATATGCATCCCACTGCCTCTCATTCCCTACTGCGTAATTTTAAGTAGAGCAGGGATTCTCAACTTGCAGTCTATGAACTTGGTTTTTTAAAACACTTTAATAACTACATTTCATTCTAATTGGTTTCCTTTGTAATTCTATTATTTTATGCATCTAAAAACATTATTCCTAGAAGAGATCCATGGGCTTCCCCAGACTGCCAACATACAATAAAAGTTAGGAACCTCTGGCATAAAAGAAATTACAGTTCAGGACTAACCAGCCTGCAAGGCTCCCTTCCAATTCTGAGATTCAGAAATGCTGAGATTCTGTGACCTCTGGCCCCTCTGCCAGCTCTCCCATTGTTTTCCTTCTGAGGAATGGTAAAATCATTAATAATCCCCCTCCCCCTCCTCTTGGCTCCACCTACTGGGGGATCCTACCAGTTAGGATCAATTTAGTCCTTCACAGAACACAGCAGGCAGGGGAAATTGTCCTTGAGTTGTGGGATCCTGAACAACTGGCTGGGCAGTGGCAGCTTTAACTGAAATTTCCTGAGATGAGGCAGGCTTAACCATTGTGGTGCCATCATGCAGATTATCAGAAAACTAAAAGACAAGACAGGAAATAAATATCCTTGTAGAAAATGGGAGGTGAAAAGTGGCAGGAAATCTGACAAATGTCACCATCTTACAAAGACATCACCAGACAATTCTATCTCCCAAGAATTTCTAAAAATAAAATTAAAATTCCCCTAAATTCCTCCAGGATAGAGAAGGCATTACTGGGATCTTTCCCTCAACAAAAGCTTGGATGTAGCAAAACATCTTCAGTACTTGGCACGTGGCAGATACAAATGTTTGCTGAACTGAAATCAGCCAAATGGAATCGAACCAGATTTTCATGAAGAGGGAGACTCGGGCTCTTCCCCAGACTACGGCGTCCATCCTCCCTCTCCTCATTGCCTTCCCTGAAGCTTAACTGAAGTCCCCGCCTTTGGCAAGAACCTTTTCCCGGTCTCCCTTAACATTAGTTAGCTTTCCCCTCTGAGGCTGCCTTTAATTTTCTTGTCGTTCATCGCTCTTTGCGTGTTGTCTCTCCCATTAGATTATAAGCCCCAGGAGGGCAGGGTTTATTTTTACTTATCCTGAGTGTCTGGCACATAATAGGAGCTTAATAATTGCCTGTTGACTTGATTGTCTAAGATGACTTCATCCTCTGCAAGTAAACATGTAGAGAGGTTCATTCTAGGCATGGAATATGGAGTGAGCAAGATCAGAAAATATGAGAGGGCAGAACAAAAATGGAAGGTGGGAGAAATTGGTTAAAGGGATAAAGAATAGTCTGTTTAGGCTAAAATGTAGAACAGAGGAAAAGGAATGGTTCCATAAAGCTTGGAAAGGCAGATTTTAACCAGATTATAGAGGGCCTTGAATGCTACAATAAATATATACTTTCTTTGATAGGCAATAGGGAGCTACTGAAGGTTTTTGAGTAGAGGAATGATGCTCATGATGGTAGGTTAGGAAAATTTCTTGGATAACATATTAAATATATATTGTAGCAAAGAAACCTAGAACCATAAAGTCCAACTCAAAGGTCATGACAATAACCCAGGTGAGGAAAGATGAGGGCCAGCTATTCTTTTTATGTTCACGATGCTCAGTGGGCTACCTTCATGCCCACTTAACCCCACTTCTCCCTAATCTGACAACCTGTCAAAGTCAGAGTTTAGTGACATAGGAAGCATAAAATGCCTCCTTAGAACCATAGTGTGTTAGAACTGGAAGGGTGGGGTGGCTACATAGCATAGTGAATAGAGCACCAGCTGGTGTCAGGAGGACCTGAGTTCAAATGAGGCCTCAGGCACTTAATGCTTACTAGCCGTGTGACCTTGGGCAAAAAAAAAAAAAAAAACCGGAAGGGACTTTAGCCATCATCACTTCGTCTAATAACCCCATTTTTCGGATGAAAAACTAAGGCCCACAAAGAGAAAGTGACTAGGTCCAGGTCACAGAGAGAGCAGTTGCAGAACTGAAGGTACTTCGTGAACCTTAAAGCACTGTGTCTAGATGTGAGTTATCTTCATTAGATCTACTGACTCATGCTCCGTGTTATTCCCACTACACCAGCCTGCCCGTAGGACACAAATGCTCACACAATGCTGAAGAGAATCATGGGACTGTAGGATCGTAGACTTAGACCCCGAAAGGACATCAGACAGAGGTCATCTATCCAACTCCTTCATTTCACATGTGAAGAAATGAAGACCCACAGAATATGACTTGCTCTCGGCCACTTGGCTAATAAGTGACAGCTTCTTAACTCTCTCCCAACAGAGTATTTTTCTGCACACTTGCTCCCATCTGTTTCTCTTCCTATTCATGATGCTTCTCATGGGTCTCTATTTTCTCATCCACAAAAAGGGAATGATACCTTCCCTAAATGCTTCCCAAAATTATGTGAAATTGCAGATAACTGAAGCAGAACTACTTTGAAGAATATCAAATATGTCACATAAATTACTGATTATCAGGACAGGAGCAGAGAACATAGAGCTGAAGAGACCTTAGCACATAGAACACATAAGGTTAAACTTGGAATAGACCTTGGGGTTTTCTACCCCAGATCCCAAGCTGTCATCAAAGAAGGAGCTGAGCTCTATGAACAAAGCAAAACTGCAGTACCTCAAAAGAAACATGAGAGGTTCAAATGTAGAAACCTGTCCTCTCTAAATGTTCATGTGGACAGTTTGTGCCTGACCTGTGGTAGAGCTTTCCCAGCTTGTATTGGTCTGATCAGCCACAGTCAGACACACTGTACCTTGACCCCGACATAGTAACTTGGGTCCTCTTTGAGAAAGAAGGACAACAACCGACATACAAACTGAGGTCTAGAGCAGCGTGTAGCCTATTCTTCTCTTAAGCATCAGCTCCCTGACAGTGCCTTTCACCCCATTTCTATGGTGTATACCCCCTCCCACAGACCCCAGCCCAGTGGCCCACCAGTATCTGCCACCACGCCGTCCCCACAGAGGGTGACAAATGAAAAGTTACCTGTCTGGCATTTTCCACGAAGAGCCTGGTCTCTAGGCTTCAATGAAGCATCAAGCTCCCATGGGCCTACCTGTACAGCTACAGTTGAGCACATCTTATTAAAAGGCAGTAGATACATCCTGAACATATTACTTCTTTTTTTTCCCTTGCAACCCCCTGCTTACACACACACACACACACACACACACACACACACACACACACACACACACACACACACACACACACACACCACAGCTCTCTGCTTGTTTCTACCTTTTGCTTGACCTAAACTGTAGGTTCTATGGGCAGTGAACTCAATCACTGTCCTTGCCAAGGCTTCTATTAAAGCTTGGCTCTAACCATCCAAGAAATTAGTCTCCAGTGCTCGACCCTTGTCCCCCCCTCTGCTGGTGCACCACAGCAGCTGTGCCCAACCTTTGGTCCTCAGCTGCCCTATTTCATCCATAAACCTCGGCGGCTGCTTCCTCCCACCTCCTTCCCCCTCCCTTTCCCTAGTAACAGCTAAGAGCAGAGCCTGGAAGTCTCATTGCCTCTCCTCACACTTTGTTGTCAAACCACAAGAACGAGGCCAGTCCCACTTTTGACTATGGATACCTTTGGTCAGGGTTAAAACATACAAGTGTTCATGGTGTAACATTTACCCTCTGTGTCAAGGTTCCATGAACTCTGATCATAAAGGTCCTAGGACCTCTGACAAAGACATTGCATGAGATAATTGGGAAGAACTCAGAAAATATTGTCAAGGATGCAACTGGTGTTGACCTCGGGACACAGTTATCACGCTCCTGCCCTTTGGCATATATTTTGTTGTTTGGTCATTTCAGTGTCCTACTCTTCGTGACCCCATTTGGGCTTTTTTTTTGGCAAAGATACCATAGTAGTTTGCCATTTTCTTCTCCAGTTGGTATATATTCTTTAGCCCAGGGGTGGGGAACCTGCAGCCTCAAGGTCACATGTGGCCCTCTAGGTCCTCAAGGGTGACACTTTGACTGAATCCAAACTTCACAGAATAAATCCCCTTAATAAAAGGCCACATGTGGCCTCAAGGCTGCAAGTTCCCCACCGCTGTGTCTGGACCAAAGAATTCAGTCAATTCGTGGTACAGAACAAAAGAGAAGATATTCCAAGGGACACACAAAACTCAGAGAAGGGACTGTCTTATCTAAACCTCCTATCTCCCCCAACACAGGGAAAGCCAGTCAGATAACCAGACTCTCCAAAGTCATACTGCTCTGCCACGAGACTTTCTGTCTTTCTTTCCAAAATATTCAATTCTACTGTAAGTATAACTCAAACAATTATTTTAATTTAATTTTAATTTTTTTATTTAAATTTTAAGATTTTTTTAAATTGTTAAATCCTACTGTGAATGAGGCACTGACTACGAGCCAGTGTGACACTAGAGGGGAGGGTTCTCCCTGCTTTTATTTGCTACCTGTAGGAATCCTGAGAGAGGAAGAGGGGCTGGTGCCTCCTTAGGACTTTTAACATTAACTGCTGCCTTCCTTTTCTCACAATTCAAAGATCCCATCTACCTGACTTTAAGAACATTTTGAAGGCCTGAGTTGTCATTCAGGACGGCTCCCAGCAGAGCAATGCACATACTGGGGTTTCTCATGAGTATAGCATAATAACAGTTCATGCTTTCTGTAGCATGTTAAAGTTTACAGAGGACCTTCCTCACAACTACCCTGCAAAGTAGATAGTGGAAGTATCATTATCTCCATTATGCAGATGAGCAAACTGATCCTCAGAGAATTTAAGAGGTTTTTTCAGGGTCACTTGGTCATCTGCCCTCCAAGTTTACCACCCTTTTTCACTCTGCCAAAGTACATGATAAGACAGATCACCACACTGGGAAAGAAAGGGGAAAAGGAGAGAGAATTTGCAAGCCCTATGCAGAGCCACTGAGACACTTGGACATTTTGCATATGGACCCTGGGTCTGGGGATAGTTGGGGATGGAGAAACGGTGCAGAAAAAAGGGGCAGTTTAGTAATTCTAAAGTCTTCCATTGATACAAGGCAGGTATAAATGTATATCTAGTATAAAGGAAATTGATGCAGGATTTCCAACTTTGTCAGGGATGTGTATGCTGTATTAGGGCTGAGGCAGGGAGAGCTTGACCAACTTAAATGCTGAGTATTACCCAAGTAACATAGTTTTTGCCCACTTAAAATCACATATACAATCCTAATATTTTAGTTATCTTGTACACCACAAATGTGGACTTCTTCATATATTTCTTTGGAAATGGACCACTATAATGTCAATAAAGAAAGTGTTCTAAGCAAAATGATAATGTTAATATTACAGTTAGGAGGCACAGTGGATAGATTGATAGGACTGGAGGTAGGAAGACTTATCTTCCGGAGTTCAAATTTGGTCTCAGACACTGACTAACTGTGAGACCCTGGACAAGTCACTTAACCTTGTTTGCCTCAGTTTCTTCATCTGTCAAATGATCTGGAGAAGTAAGTGGCAAACCACTCCAGAATCTTTGCCAAGAAAACCCCATATGGGGTCATGAAGAGTCAGACATGATTGAAATGACTGAACAACAAAACATTACAATGGGATGTATTTAATCTGCTTAAAGGAATAATTGTTTCTGATCACTTCAGCACATTATCATATTGTTTTGACTCTAGACATCCACCAAATATGAGACACTTTGAAAGAAACAAAACACCCATCCCTGCTCAGGGCATGCCTGTCTCCTTGTCTTTTTACAAATTGTCCCTCATGCCTGGGATGTTCTCCCTCCCCCAGCTCAAACTCATGGAATGCCTAGCTCTCTTCAAAGCTCCTACATGAAGTCCTTTCTGATCTTCTCCAGTTGTTAGAACTCTTCCCATCCCTTATCTAAATTACTAAGTATTTATAATGTATATTTTTTTTATTTATTTATGTGCTTATATGTTTTTCACAATAATAATTAACATTTATATGATAATCAGTATTCATATAGTGCCTTAAGGCTTGCAAAGTACTTTACAAATATTTTCTCATTTTATCCTCACAACAACCTTGAATTATTATTATTATTACCATTTTATAGATGAGGAAATTGAGACCAATAGAAGTTAAGTGACTAGCCCAGAGTCACACATCTGAGGCAGGATTCAAACTCAGGTTTCCTGACTCCAGGTCCAGTTCTCTATCTACTAGAATGTAAACTTCTTGAGAACAGGGACTTATTCTTTTTTTTTTTCATTATATATCCAGTACCTAGCACAACATGTGCTTGTTACTGTAAAATAAATGACACTCAACACATGCTTATTAAATTAAATAAGTATACACTGAAAATAATACCAATTATAGGGAGTCAGATTTGGTAGACTGGATGGCCTACATCCAGAATTCTTTGGAAAAATGACAAATGAATCCAATCCATTCATTAAAGTAGACCCACTAGACTAAATTGGAAATTATTTTTTAAAAATTGTTACCAAGAAACTCCAGGGCTATGACTCACATCTGTATCTTCTAGCCTGCTCACTACAGAAACAAAAATAATGTGATTTCAGCTGGTCTACCAGGTCCCATCCCCCTGCCCCCACGATTGAGCTGTCTCTGATGGGCATCCGCCTGGTGCCCATCAGCTCCATTTCGTCCTTATCCCCTCAGAGGAGAGGCTAAGCCCTGTTCTTCCTATCCTTCCTCTGTTCTGCTTGCTGAGTTCCCCACATCAGTCTCATTGCACTGGTGGGCCATGGTTAGGCAAGTCTAAAGTCTACAGATGATTCTCAGATCCCTATTAGCTTGAAATCCTATGATCCTATGATTCTGGCCTGGAAAGAGAAGTGCAGTCCCATTCCAGTTACCACGAAAATATTTAAGTTTATGCTGATGGAGAAGGTACAGCCTGGGTTTATATCACTGGGATAGAATTTTATGTACAAAATTCAAATCACTCAGTGGACCCCTGTCCTCAATACCAACCCATTTTTCCATACCTCAAAGAAGAACTTCCTTACAAATAACTAAATGGCCTCTACTTCCATTCCTGGCCAGCCTCTGATTCTGCTTGGATCTCTAGTATTTTCAAAGGAAAGGCATAAATATAAACAATTCAACTTTTAAAAAAAAAGTTTTTAAGGGCAGCTAGGTGGCACCAAGGATAGAGTATCGGGCCTGGCTCATTTTCCTGAGTTCAGATCTAGCTTCAGACACTTACTAGCTGGGTCACTTAACTGGGTAAGCCGCTTAACCCTGTTAGCCACAGTTTCCTCATCTGTAAAATGAACTGGATAAGGAAATGGAAAACCACTCCAGTATCTTTGCAAAGAAAAAACCCAAAAATGGGGTCACAAAAAATTGGGGCATGACTGAAAAAAAACTCACTCCCCCCAAACAGTCACAAGATTCACTGAACTCCCTCGTCTCCATATGGAATATTTTTCTCTCCTACTGCCTGGCTTTCCTTCATGAAAGTATCCTTCTAGACATTTCTCTATGGGGGACAAAGCATTATTGACAACAAGAAGGAGCCACCTCTTCATGGTGCATTGGGAAGGGCCTGCCAGCACAAAGAGTGAAAGTCATATTTCTGCAGGGAGCCAGAACATGGGTGCCAAAGTGCCTCTTGGCCTGTTCTGCTTTTTGTAGGTAATTAAATTGAGTCCACTCCTTGGCTTGGTTTTCTCCCTGAACAATTCAACCATTTGAGTAATCCATTCTCAGGGCACTCATACATCACCTGGTGCACCCTGCCTCTGATGTATGACTACAATCCATCAGCAGAGTGCACCCCCACACCCAGGATGGATGGGTGCCGTACATCATCACAAGAGGCCTGCGGGGCCATGTGTTACTCAAGAGGTGGCACCACTCAGAAGGGACCAGATGAGGGCCAAGAGCAAAGGGGGTTGGCATAGTTGGAAACCCCTGTTTTTATTTTTCTTTACTGAGCAAGCCAGAAGGTGTGGATTTCTCTGATGACTAGACTTTTTTTCACTTAAAAAAAAAACCATAACAAAGCATTACCAAGCAGGGATCCTACTGGGCTTGCTTTAATAACTAGATAAGATTCATTTTCATTAATATTGTCACAGATATTATATATCCCATAGAAGAAGGGAGCTTAGAAGTCATCAAGTCCAACCTCTTCATTTTACAGAACAGAAAACTGAGTCACAGAGAAGCTAAATGATTTGAGCTGGGTCACACAGCAACTAAGTATCTGAGGAACTTACTGGCTCAAAATCTGGTGCTCCAGGCACTGCCCCATATTGTGTCTTGTCCATTGCATACAAAGATTTATGGCAGCATAAACTCTGCATTGCTCCCATCACTAAATTTAGTGCTCTGCACACAGTGGGCATTTAACAACTTTGAGGACATTGAGTCACTGAGGCCTTTGTCCAAGCAGCCCCTGAATAGTCAATCAATTAACTAGTTTGAATACTAGCTCTAGGATTCTCTCACCCTGTGATGTTAGTCAAGTCACACCTTCTTTCTAGTTCTATTGCCTCACTCAAAGTGAGAAAAGGCCGAGGTCTCCCACTCCATCCTGGGCCATCTCCCGTAGTCCTGATGAAAATCTTGTCACCAAACCCAGATGATTCTGGAGGAGAAAGTGAGGCTGGTGAACTTGCACAGCCCCCCCTCACTCAAATCAAAATCACCTGCAAGTCACGTCATCATCTCCCTGATGTCACGGTCCTCTTCGAGAACAGAGGACAGACCACAACATAATTAACAACACAACCTGTTTCTTCATGTGTAAAATAAGGTGACTAGAGCAATTGATCTATAAGGCTTCTTCCAGCTCTAAATCTTACAAGACTTTTATCTACATTTCTAAAGATTAAAAAAAATCAGATAATCAAAAATGTAAAAAGAAGAGACAGCATGGTGTAGTAGACACTACATAATCACAGTGTACATACTACACTGTAGGAGCTGGCTTTGAAGCTAGGAAGACCAACCTGGGTTCAAACCCTGCTACTGACAATATGCTAGCTGTGTAACCCTGAGCAAGTTATAGGAATTCCCTGTGCCCCAGGCAATTCTAAAACTACAACATGAAGAAAAGTAGAGACCTATATCGGCAGCTCACCTGGAAGCTCCCAATATCAGTGACATTCTAAATTTAGTCCCCGTCCCTTAGAAATAAACTAAAGTTTTCCCATTATATAGACAACCTAAAGATAAGCCAGGGGTCCTGGCCCCCTTTCTTCATGATTATTTTGAGGACTTGTTATGAAGCGGGGCACCAGAGATACATCATCCCTACCCAGATCCTGAAGGATCCTGGGGACACAATTAGCAGCCTTGTGTTCTCTGAATGTGGCTTAAGACAGGAAGTTCCCATTAATACTGATGGTATTTGCAAGCTAACGCTCTGTCCACATCAAGACAAAACACCAGACCCCAGGAAACACTGCTGAAAAGGGGCTGCTGACTCTGCTGGCCCTCCAAATTCAGGGAAAACCTAAACCCCAGAGTAAGCCTTGAGAATGCTGGACAAGTTCAGGGGGGAAAAAGTCACTGGTGACTGGCTCCTCGCTACTGTTTTATGTTGTTTCAGAACAAAGAAATTTTAACTATAAAGTTAGTGGAAAAAGTGGAGGACCTAGCATCCCAATTTCAAATCCTGCCACTGACATTCTGTAGTTAGGTGACCTCTAGCCAGTCATAGAATCTTGAATTTAAGAGACTTAGAGGTCATCTTCTCTATCCCTCTTACTTTACAAATATGGAAACTGAGGCCCAGAGGGGTAGTATATACAGGATTTGAGGTTAAGTCTTCTGAGTCCAAGTCATGTAACTTCTCTGGGTCTTAATATCTTCATCTATAAAATGGAGGAAAGAATACTTGTACTATTCACTTCCCAGGGTTGTTGTAGGAAAATTAAACTTAAAAGCAGCAGAGAAATGAGAGCTGGCATTATTATAAGAGTACACAGGAAGCCATCTGTCAGCATGTGCCTGGACCTAACCAGGGGTCTTCTTTGAGCTCTGACATAAGCTATATCAATACCTTGACTTTCTATGATATTATTTACCAAAGTGCTTTTGCCTCCAGAAAACCTTTGCTGATACCCCAGTTGGTAAATCAATCCATCAATAAACATTTATTAAGCACTTACTTATGCCAAGTACCATGCTAAGATGGTACCCTTTTATGTCACATCTCCCTTTGTTTTGAATGTCTCTAATGCACTGATCTTATAATATTTTGTTATAGTTATCTGTGTTACCATTTTCTGCCCATACTGGATTATAAGATAGAGTGAGGAAGGAACTATTTATCTAAACTTCACACCTCTCCTAGAACCCACCATGGTGCTCTGCACATATCAGATGCTTAGCA
>NW_027187280.1:2723976-2746476 GCF_028583685.1 Petaurus breviceps papuanus | reverse complement strand
AAGAGATAAATTCTTAACCAAACAAGGGATAGAGGCAATAATGAAAGATAACATAGATAGCTTTGAGTACAGAAAAATTAAAATCTTCTGGAAAAAATTGAATGCACGTTGGAAAAGAAGGAAAACAGTTGAAGGGGAGGGGGTAGAATCTTTGATTCAAATTTCTTTGATGAAGGTTTGGTAAGCAAGATATATAGATAGATAACCAAAAGCCATTTCCAAATACATAATTGATGAAAGGATTAGAAAAAAGAGTTCTCAAATGAAGAATTAAAAACTCTTAATCATATGAAAGAATACTCCAAATCAGTATAATAACAGAAATGCCAACTAACCCCCAAGGTTTCACTTCTATACCCTGCAAAATGGTAATGATGACAAAAGGTGGAAATAGTCTAAGTTGGAAGGGTTATGGAAAGAAAGGCACACTAGTGATTATTGTTAGAGTTATGCATCAGTACGACCATTTTGGAAAGCAATTTGGAATTATGCAAATGAAGTAACAAATATTCATACTCTTTGACTTAGTTTCCATTAGGAGGCTTATATCCCAAGGAGATCATTGATAAGAAGAAAGTTCTCACATACACCAGAATATTTATAACATAACTTTTTGTGATAGCAGAGAATTGGAATCAAAGTAAATGCCAATCAGTTGGGAAATGGCTAATGACCAATGTGATGGAGAGAAACATGGGACTATCTATACACACTGATGCAAAGTAAAGTAAAAGTGAAGTAAGCAGAGCAAAAAACAAAACAATCTACACAATGGCTACAGCTACGTAAATAGAAACAACAACCACCAAAAAAAATTTTTTAAGTGAATATTGCAAAATTATACAGAGCAAGTATGTTTCAAAAGATGAGATGTGAGAATATACTCCCATGCCTACCCTTTGGAGAGATGGGAGGTCCATAGGTGCTATACACTACACATATTTTCAGCCTTTTTCAATGTACTGATAAGTTATACTGATTTTTTTCCTCTTTTTCTTTTTCCTTTTCTTTTTTTGTCTTTAAAAATATTACATTTTTAGGGGCAGCCAGGTGGCTCAGCAAGTAAGAGCATCAGCTCCAGTGTCGGGATGACCTGGGGATCAAATCCGGGCTCAGATACTTAGCACCACACCCAGAAATAACTGGCTGTGTAACCTTGAGCAAATTACTTAACCCCGATTGCTTAAATATATATATATTACATTTTTATATAAGATGGATCTCTGGGAGGGATATTGGGGAAAACTAGGGTCATGTTTAAAAAAAAGCAATACATCAATAAAATTTACTTTTAAAAAGAAAAAAGCCAATAAGAGGAATGTATTTAAAGGATAGAAGGGAAGGGAAGCAAGGGGCAGGTTCAAGTTGGTTTCTAATGAAACTGTCTGGCTTTTTTTTAGGACGAGCAGATTTTATTTTATTCTTGAGACAAAGGACTAGAATTACTGAGTTGGCAAGTAACATGGTCAGATATTAAGGAATGTCATTTTGGCAGCCTGGGTTGAAATAAAGGAATCTAGAAGCAGGGAAACTCCACAGGGGGCTATTGTAATAATCTAGGTAAGAGGTGATGAAAGCCTTGAACTAGGGTGATGGATATCTGAGCAGAAAGAAGGAAGAGTGTGCAAAAGATGTTTTGGAGGTATAAAAGGCAAGATTTGGCAACTGATTGACTATCTGCAACAAGAAAGGGTGAGGAGTCATGGATAGTATCAAGATTGTGAGCCTGGGAGATGGGAACAATGGCTATACTCTTGATAGGAACAGTTTGGTAGAGAGGTGGGTATAGGCAGGGAAAGGTAATGCATTCTGTTTTGGACATGTTAATTGTTAATTAATAATTTATTACATGTTAATAATTAATGTTAATTAATTTGGACATAAAATGTCTTCAGGACATGCAGTTGAAAATGTCCAACAGGCAGTTGGAAATGAAGAACTGAGGCTGAGTGAAGAGATGGAGGCAGGATAAATAGATCTGTGAGACATCTGCTTAGAGATGATAATTAAACCTAAAGAAGCTGATGAGGCCACCCATAGAGAGTGTATAGAGAGAGGGTAGAAAAGGGCCCTGAGAAAGAATCTCAGGCCAAAACTTATTCCATGCTTCGCACTGGCCATCACACTTGTCTGGGATGCACCAGGCCCCATCCCCTCTGTTTCTTCAAGATGTAGCTTAAATGGTACCTTCTACCTGAAACCTTTCTTGATGGCTCCCAACTACTAGTGCTATGCCTCCCTAAACTGCCTTCTAATTCAACTATATCAGTGCAGCCTGCTTTATATAAAATAAATACTTGTAGTCTATTGTACCTGTAGCAACAGGAGTCTGTTTTTTTACACATAGTAATTGTACTTGAATGTCCACAACAAGCCCGCACAGTTGGCCCAGAAAAAAAAACAAGTAGGGCTCAAGATCATCTGTGCCATGTTTAAGCATGGAAAATCAAAGCAAAAGTCTAGGATGGGGCCTAGCAAACCCCTGATACATAGCAACTGAAACATCTGCTCGTAGCCCAAGCATCAGTCTACTTACATATACTTAATAAAATATCTACTTATTGGCCAATTTATTGACTGGTTGGTTGCTTGGTCAGAATATCTGTAGAGATTTTCACCAAGATTAACCAGGGGGAGGGTAGGTGAAGGAGAGACAGTTTCTTGGAAGTGGTACCTTTTTAGGTTGTATTTTGTTGTATGCTTGCTGGAATTGCTCCATTTAAAACAAGACCCCTCATAAGTGAGAAACCTGGCTCCTCTGCTCCAACCTGTGGGCCTGGTTCCCCACATACACACTTAGCTCTACCCTGTTAAGGTTTTTTGGTTGTTTTTTTTTTTATTTGTATTGATAGCTTTTGTTTAAAACAAACAAACCTTGAATTCTAAACATAATCTCTCCTCCATTCCCTAACTTGAAAGCCATCCTTTGCAATAAAGAATAAAAAAAGAGAGATTTTAAGAATCAATTCCTTAAAACCAACTATTACAGTATGTATAATATTCCTCACCCACAGTCCCCCACCCCTGAAAAGAAAGAAGGGAAGAGAGAAAATCATCTCCTCATTTCTTAAGGCCCAAGACTGATCGTTATAATTATAAAGCATTCACTTCCTTTCATTTTGTTTTGTGGGAGATTTTTTGTTCGTTGTTTTTTTCATTCTTGAGCTTTATCAAGTTAAACATTCCTCTGAGAAACCAGCCTTCTGCCCTGACCAGGGTAAGGAACCTGTGGCCTCCAGGACACATGTGACCTTCTAGGTCTTTGAGTGAGGCCTCCTGACTGAGTTTTACATGACAAATCCTTTTATTAAGGGGATTTGTTCTGTGAAGTTTGGATTCAGTCAAAGGGCTGCATTTGAGGACCTAGAGGGCCACATGTGGCCTCAAGGCCACAGATTCCCCCCTCCTGCCCTCCCTCCCACCCCCATCCAGACTCAGAAATTGCAGAGGCCAAGAGAAGAGAGAGACGTCATTGCCTTGAGACTATTCCAGTTCTCCTTTCAGAATCACTCGTCACTTGGGATTCCAGAGGCTTTAGGAGACTACAAGCTCAATATGAATCAATAGTGTGATATGATGGCCCAAAAAAGTTAATAGTCCCTTAGCTACATTAATAATGACATGGTGGCTATCATCACCTCTAGCCTGCATTTTTATAAGCACCTCCTAACTGGTCTCCCTACCTTGAGTCTCTCCCTTTTTCTATCCATCCTTCACATAGCTGCCAAGTGGTATAACTAAAGCCCAGATTAGATTATGTCACTCTCCTCATCAGTAAACTCCAGTGGTTCCCTAATACCCTCTCAGACTGCATACTAACCCATCTGTTTGACGTTCAAAGCCTTCCATGATTTGGCTCCAACCTAGACATTGCCCCCCTTTACACACTCCTTGCTCTCCCATCCCAGGCTGTCTCCCATACCCAGAATGTTCTCCTTCCTCAAATCTGCCTGTTAGCATCCTGAGCTTCTTTCAAAGCTCAACTTGTGTCACCTTCTAAATGAGGCCCATCCTCAGCATCCCCCCAAAAAATCACCATGCTTAATGGCAATTTTAAATATATATTACATATTAAATAACATATTATGCATTATAAACTCATTTACCTGAGAAAATATAAACACCTTTAAGGGGATAGATTTTTTCATTCTTGTCTCTGTATACCCAGCACTTACCATAGTATCTGATGCATAGAAGATGCTTAATAAATAAATGCTTGCAAATTGATAATGTCCAGAACAAGGGAGTCACGTTGTCCTAGTTAGACTACACCTAGGGCATCATGTTCAGTTCTGAGGGTTGCACTTTAGGATGGGTTCCGACAACATCAAGTACATCAACAGATTGGCAAACCAAGGATGGCGATTAAGATGGCGGGAGGGCTAGAAGTCATACCATGCAACAATCATTTGGAAGAATGGTAGATGTTTATCCTAAATAAGGAAGATTGGAGCAGGGAAGGAGAGAAATGACAGCCTCAAGGTATCTAAAGAGCTGTCCCATGGAAGAGGGGTTAGGTTTTTGTTTTGTTTGACCCCAAAGGAGAAATCTAGGACCAAGGAGGAAGGTCACAAAGAGGCAAACTTTAGCTAAATATAAAGAAGATATTCTCCACAATTAGAGTTGCCCAACAGTGGAATGAATTGCCTCTAGAAATAGTGAGCTCCTTGTCACTGAACATGTTCAGCAGAAGCTGGATAATCACCATGTCAGGGATGTCACAGAAAGGATTTCTGCATGGGTTAGGTCATTGAACTAAATGGCCTCATATCCCTTTGAACATAAGGATTTTGTAATTCCATGTGAGTCCTTGAAATTCCTACTTCTCTTAGATGATCTCTAAGGTGCCTTCAAATTCTCAACCTTATTATTCACTATGTTTTTTTAAGTATTTTTTTCCTTTTTGAACGTAATTTAAAGCCATTTTCTCAGTGGAGATAGAGAACACTGGATCCCTGTGTTGGGTCTTCAAGTGGAGGCCTAATACAATCCAATCTAATCCAATTCAACAAGCATTTATTATGTGAAAGGCACAAAAGCAAAAACTGAATCCCTCAAGGAGCATGCATTCTACTGAGAAGACAATGCATAAATGTTCATTTTCAAAAGGAGAAAGCACTAACGACTAAGGGGATTGGAATGACCACTTGTCAGAGATTCTGTAAAGAGGATTCCTCGCTCCAGAGAGGTCAGTTGAGGTGGACCCAGAGATCCCTCCCAGCTCTGAAATCCTGTGATTCTATCATCTTCCTTCAAATCATAGCAGGCCATGGCTCCTTCACAAACAATTCCCTATGTGGATCACCTCATTCCAAATACAGCTTTGTCCATTGGTCACAGATGCTTAATTCATTACCTTGGATCTCAGCTCAAGAAACAGTCTAAACTGTGGTAACTTTCCCCCAGAAATTGCTTCTTCAGGTTTTCCCTTCCCAGCCTTCCCTAGACAGGAAGGAAGCCCAGGGTCCTTGCCACCACTGCCGCCATGCGGGGGCTGGCATGGGGCTGGGCTTTTTGCTATTTCACTTTTGTGCGGGGTTAAAGAAAATGTTGAATTTTGCAGTTTAGCGGTAGGCCTCACAATGCGGCGGCTGTCGGAGAGGTGCTGATTACCCAACTCCATTTATCAAAGTGTCACTTTTCTGACAGCCGCTAATAAATATCCTGCCAGAGCCCCGGCCCCTGGCAGCCATGGCACTCTGCAACACGCCGCTAACCTAATTTGCTAATTGCTGCTTTCCCCATTAATTTTAGTCCTGTCTTGTTTGGTGTTGACATGGAGGAAAAAGAAATAGGGTGGAAAAAGCCAGCAAGAAAGAAAATATCTTGGGGTCCCCCACCCCCAGTCCCGCCCCACAATCCCTTCATCACACACTGCACTTTGACTCACACCTAAATAGCAACTTTTCTTCTTTTCTCCGACTATGGTTAGAATATATTAAAGATAATAGCTTAAACAATGTGTTATTTAAAGGGCTCCTTTACACTCTGTCTTTTCTCCTCTTAATCTACCCATTGCAAAAGGTGAGATGAATTAGAGCATCCAGGACAACAAGGAGTTAACAGCATCACCCAGACCTCTGGTTCTCCATCCCAAAAGCATTTCTGCCTGAGAAGCAACAGCTCCGCCATCCCAAGCCCAGAATGCTCTTCATTTCTGCAAGTCCCCCAAGATCAAACCTGTAAAGCTCCTATTAAGTGTCTCTGGACCCAAGCAAAGATATGCTCTGAACCATCTTGCTAGAATGCTCAAGTTGACCAGTTCCAGAATAACACACACACACACACACACTCTTAGAAAGTTCAAATTCCTAAACACAACTCCTATACCCTTTTCTGCCTTGCCACTTATGGGGGAAAGAGTAACAGAGCCCTTAGCTCTGGCATTTACTAAAGTAAGGGCATTTCTCTAGGCCTCAGTTTCCCATCTATACAAAGAGAAACGAACTAAGTGATTCCTAAAGTCCATTTCAACTCTGTAAGTCAATGAAAAAAAGTGGTGTATGCAGTAGATTTGTTTCTGGCATCAACTGTTGTAAGTAGGCTACCTTCAGTCCCCCCCAACCTCCTAGGGATCTCCCTACTCCATGCCTTTGTCCAGTATTCCTGCCCACCCTTTAAAGCCCATCTGTATTTCTACCTCCTCCATGAAGTCTTTCCTTTTTAAAAAAGTGTTCTTAATATCTGTTGTTTTTATTTTGCCTTCATTCCCAAAGATATTTCCATCCCTACCTAGCAAGTCATCACTCTTAACAAAGGAAGAGACAGAGACAGAGAGAAAGAGAGGATGAGACAGAGAGAGACATAGAGACAGAAAGAAAAGGAGAGACACAAAAAGGGAGAGAAGAAGGGACAGAGACATAATGTGAGAGGAGGGAGAGGGGAAAAGAGAGAGAGCAATTCAGCAAAATTAAGCAGTACATCAACCAAGTCTGAAATTACATACAATGCTTTCATGCCCATAATCCACCATCTTTGTAAAGAAGGGATGGTTTTGTCATCTCTTTTTGGGGGCCAAGCTAGCTTGGTCATTATAATTATACCACACTCCGTTTCAGCATTTTGTTCTTTCTATTGACAGTGTTGAAACGGCAATACTGTTTTCCTGGTTTTGCTGATTTCGTTTTGCATCAGTTCATGTAAGTTTTCTCACACTCACAGATGTTTCTTGTTTTCTTTGTCAGTAATTGTCTTCCCTCTTCCCTCTCTCTAAGATATTACATAGCATTGTTTTGCAGATGTCTAATGCACTTATCCCATAATGTTGTGTAGAATGTTTTTTCTATATTTGTGTCTTGTCCCCCTGTTACATGGTCAGCTTTACAACAAGCTGACCACATATTATCTAAACTGTATCTCCACTAGGGCCTGGTACATGGCAGCTAATGGCAATACCAATCTAGAATATAAACTCATTTGTGAAAACTTACAGGGGATGATGGGGGAAGTTTATGGGCTGTGTTGCTTTCTAAAACAGTAGGAAGCAGTAGAGAGACAAACAAGTTTATAGAAAGATTGGTCAAAGCTTGCACATAGTAGGCACTTAATAAATATTGATTGAGTTGAATTTGAAAAGATGCAGCTGCCTGCCAGGGAGTTTAACCAGGGAATAAGGACAAAGCTGAGGCCAGACAAAGCCAAAGAAGGAGCCGCTGTGAATGATAACAGAGAAGCACATATTTTCACTAACCACAGGATGACTGTCAGTGGGAGAAGCACCAGAAGGATGAGGAAGAAAGGAAGGGAATAAGCCTTTATATAGCATGTACTATGTACCAAGCACTGTGCTAAGCACTTTACAAATATTATCTCATTTGAAAGGAGCAATGACACTCTGCTAGCCTGGGACCCAAAACAGGAATGATCCAGGCAGGACTTAACAGCTTCCCTGACCTTCCCTGTGTCCTTTCTCTGGTCCCATTTCTATACACAGGCCCATACCCCCAAGAGAAGTAGTGCGGGAGAGTGGGAAGGGTGCAGAATTTGAAGGCCAAAGAATTGGATTCAGATTCCAACTCTGATATTTACTAGTTACATGACCTTGGGAAAATTACTGTGCCTTCCTTTGCTTCATCTATTAAAGGGGCATATTTGCAATAGTCACCTCACAGATTTGTTGTGAGGAAAGAAAGTGCTTGGGAAAGCTGAGAGCATTGTATGAATGGGAAAGGCCCTTTTGAGATTTAAATCCTACAGTCCTATGGTCCTTGTAAGAAAATGCCGTTTTTTTTTCAACTTCTAGACTGAACAAGAACCATGCTCTTCCCTTGCCTTTGATTCCCTCCTTCCCACTCCCCCACTCTTTCCCACAATCACCAAGTGGCTTTCTGAGATGCCTTGACATTTCCAGAGTGACCTACTTCCAGACACATTGGCAGGTTCTCAGGTTTGGTCATCTACTTTTTCCCACTCTGAGCCAATGTCTTGCTGACCAGGGTCCTGAGTCTGGTTCAAAGGGATAGGGGCCTCATCTAGGTGAGCCACGGACAAAAGCCACCATGCTGACTAACTAACTAGCATCCTTCTAACTAGTGCACTAGCCCTAAGTGTGGCTGGGCTTCCCTTGTAGGCATAAAAGTGACTTCAACAAGAGGGCATAGGTTCTGGCCAGAGTGGTATAATATTGGAGAGGTAGGACAGTGGAGGCAGATGGATAGGGAGGAAAAACTGGAGGATCTCATGGGACAGAGGGACAATGTGTTAGGAAACAGGGGGGTGGGGCAGAGGGCACAGAAGACTCTGCAGAGGGAGCTGAGGGAGGGGGCAAAGGCATAGAGTAGAGGAGGCACAGAAGAAGACAGTCAAGAACCCAGAAGACGCTGCAGAATAAGGCCCTGGAGACGTGGACAATGTGGAAATTTGTTTTGCTTGACTTGACATATTTATTACCTGGGTTTTGTTTTTCTGTTTTCCCCCAGGATAGAAATGAGGGGAGGGGAGAAAAAGAAAATAGCTTTTTGATAATTGGGGGAAAAAACCTTAAACCAATAAATAAAACAAAAAAGGAAAGACACTGGTGAGGAGGCCCTTAGGAAAGGGGGAAATGGCAAGTCAGGAGATGTAAGAGGCAGCCCCCCCAACCCCACCCATACAAAGCAACCAGACCTGTTCTTTTTTCATGAGGTCACTATACCTCCTTCTCTTAGACAAGGCCTCAGCTTCGCTCATCCAAGGTCTATGTTATTAGCAGTCAGATTCCCCAAACCTCACAGAGGCCTGCATTCAAGGCCTGCACCCTCCAAGTCTGGTGAAATGGGAGGAGCAAAACAAGGGGAGCCTGAGCTGATAACCTCCACTCCTCCCCATCTTCTCTCTGGTGGCCCAGCTCCCAGCAAGGATTTGGTTAAGGGGGCATGCCCCAGACCCAGGAGAAATCAGGGAAGCAAATGACCAAGGCTAAGGAGGCTGGGTAGGAAGGCCCCACAGAGGCTCTGTTTCCAGGGGCTCCTACTTTTTTCTGCTTCCATTATTACAGCCCCAACCCCCCTCCCTACACACACACACACACACACACACACACACACACACACACACACACACCATGTTACTCTTCAATAGCTACAGGAGAACAAAATACCGCTCTGCTCCTAGTGAAGGCAAAAGAACGCAGTGAAGAGTAATGGCATGTGAGCTCGTAGCCAAAAGCCGTGCTTCATGGCCCTTTAAAGTGAAATTTACTGCCTGCATTTAACAGTGTCCCTGTTAACATCCCTGCTGGCCCAGATCAGTGGGATATGTGTGCACAGCTCAGCACTGGAACAGCAAACAGGGCCATATTTCATCCTCTGCAGCTATCTCTGCACTTAGCTGACTTCCTTTCAGACCCTGCCAAAGTCCATTTTGTTTCTACCTTGTCCTTCCTCATCCTGACGGGGACTCAGACTCCTCAAGTGCCCTGAAACTGGGCGATGATCTCTCCAGTCCCTTCCACTCTCCCTCCCTTCTTTTGCTTTACTTTGACTGGGGTCTCAGTCTAGTCCCTTGGGAAAGTGGTTTAGGGACAGAAATGATAGTTTTCAATACTCTCTTGCCTTCTTTCCCCAAAGCACTAGTCTTGGGGGATTGCTCCCCCACTTTCTCCCTATAAACACACACACTCTCTGTCAGAAGGCAACACTCTCAGATCCTATACCTGGATCTGTGGCTCCCGCCTTCTTGTGCAGAGGGTAGAGATGGAGATTGACAGATGTCAGAACTCTACATAAAGAGCTGGACAGAAGGAGAAAAAGCCTCTTGGATACACTAGTCTGTTCTCCATTGTTTGGTGATTTTGTGGTAGGGCAAGACTCTCTCTTCCCTCTTAGGTGTCTCAATGTCTACTGCCATGCTTTCCATTTCCCACAACAGCCTGGAAGAGGAAAAGGAGAGAAAGTAAAAGACAGGGGAAAGGAAAAGAAGGTATGGGCCTAATATTTGTTTTAATCAACAACAAAGTGGCATCCAAGGTTTCTCCTTGTCCAGCAATCCTACAGTAAGCAATAAGAACTCATTGGGGGAACCACTTAACCTAGACCTCAAGGGGGGAAATATGGAGTATGAATGTGGACACCAGAGAGAGAGATCCTTCAAATGTCATCATACCTGTGGATGGCCAAAACCTCTTACATTGGCACCAACTCCAGTAGAACGCAAGCTTCTTTGTTTTTCATTTTTGCCTTTTATATCCCCAAGATATAAGGCACAGAGCCTTGCCTATTGGGATAGAGAAGAGACCTGTGCTTTCATTGATAAAGAGAGCTCTCGAATAAGGAAACTTCCTCTACTAATGTAGATTGGCACCATCTCTGCTATTTAGTCTTAGAGGATTGACTAGACCACTGACAGGTTGGTGATTTGGCCAGGATCACGCAGCCAATATGTGGCAAAGGCAACACTTGAACCCAGGTCTTTTTGGCTTGAAAGCCAACTTTCTATGCACTATGCCTCATTGCCTCTTGCCTTAAACATTTGTAACCCCAGTCCCAAAGCCCGTTGGTATGGGAATCCCTTCTCATTGGTGGAGAACAATGCTCAGTCCCTGTGTGAAGGTCAGAGCAAGGTTATCAAGACCAGGAGAGAAGAGAAATCCTGAGCTTTCTCTGACTACCTCTTACACAGACACTGAGCATTGGCCTCCACCAATGAGGAGAGAGTCCCACACCAACAGCTTTGGGACTGGACTTACACATAATAAATGATTAATAAATGTTTACTGACTTTGTTAAATCCTTTCTGATATTCCAAGCAGCCTCTTAATTCAGCCTCCCAGCACTTCTCCTTCTCTCATACATTTTCGCACTAAGCTTGGTGTGAACAATCTTTTCATGTGTGAAGATGTCTTTTGTCTCTGTCCCCCCACCCCCAACTAGACTGTAAACTTTATAACCCTCCAGCACCTGGCACAGAACAGGGAACAAAAAAGGTGTTCGATAAATGAAAGTGGAACTAAATTGAGGACAGAAAAGGAAGGGTGGGATGGGGGGAGGGGTAACTGAAGAGAATACAGCAGGTTTAAAGCTATTGTAAGCTGTTGTTCATCCTTCATTTTCAAGGAGGACCAGTGACATCACAAGGTGATGTCGTGACTTGTCCATGAATTGGATTTCAGTGAGGCAGAGTTGCTCAGTCTTCAGCCCCACTCTCTCTCCCAGAGTCATGGAAGATACAGGTTTCAAAGACCCTAAGGAGAGTGCTTTAGGGAGTCACTAAAAAGTCGAAAAGTAACTTTCATATGGGACTGTTAAAGTGGAAGGAAGTAGAATCAAATCCTGTCAAACATTAGAGCTAGAAGGAATCATAGAGAGCTGGTCATAGGTGACCACAAACAGAGAGGGGACCAAAGAGGTTATCAAGGTATGGATGAGGAAACTGAGGCACTCAGAGATTTAGTTGCATGGTGTCATCAGTTACTAAGTGTCAGAGGTAAAATTTGAATGCAGGCCTTACTAATTCTAGAAACTAGGTGGATAAAGCATAGGTCCTGGAGCCAGGAGGACATGAGTGCAAGTCCAGCCTCAGATACTTACTGACTGTGTGACCCTGGGCAAGTCATTTAACTCTGTTTGCCTCAGTTCCTCATCTGCAAATTGAGCTGGAAAAGGAAAAGGCAAACCACCCCAGTATCTTTGCCAAAAACAAAACAAAAAGGGGTCACAAAGAGTTGGACATGACTGAAAATGACTGAACAACAACTTACTAACTCCAAATCCAGTGCCCTATTCACCACACCTAGCCTCCTGGCTAATCTTCCAACAAGACATCTCCATCTCCCGACTCCAGGCATTTTCACAGGCTGTCCCCCCATGTCTAGAATGCTCTCCTTCCTCCCTTCCTCTTCCCTGGTTTTGTTCAAGTCCCAGTTAAAATCCCACCTTAAACAGGAAGCATTTCCTGATCCCCCGTAATGCTAGTGTCTTCCCTCTTATATCTCCATTTTATCCTTAGCAAAGACAAAGGATGGCAAAGCCAGTGATGCTCCAAAAATATGCATCAGTATTTAGAGGTCAGTCTGGAGACTTCACAAGCAAGGACAACTGTTCTCAGAGCAACACTTTCTATATCTGACCCTGGGGATGCCGGTCATAGGCAACCCCTCTTCCTGGCCAAGACTCATCCCTAGACTCTAACGCAGCTGCAGATTCCATACTTCCAACAGTACACACACACACACACACACACACACACACACACACACACGCACGCACATGCACACACACATACACACATGCACACGCACACACACACGCACATGCACATACACACACATGCAGGTACACGTGCCTGTCACCCATCTATCCCTTCTCCACCCAGAGCAGATTCTGCTCTGAACACCAAAGCTGATGAGCCAGCCCAGGATTTAGTGAAGGCCAGAGAAAAGTTTGGCCATGCCACAGACATCCAGAGGACTGAAAAGAAGCCTGTGACCTTGGCCAAATCACACTGCAGTTCTTCAGCCTCATTTATAAAATGAAGAGGTGATCTGAGATTCCTTCCAGTCCTAGATCTGGGATGCTGTCATGCTATGTATGGTACAATTCCCTCTCCAAGACCACTGCATCTTGCCTAACCTTCTGCCTCTCACAGGGTCCACATCAATTCTTAGCAACATCTAGGTAGCAACCCAGGCTCAGTCCAAAAAGAAATCTCAGTTTGTGGGATCCCCAAAATTAACCAACCTTTGCTTTGAATATTTGGACTCTATATTGTCCATCCCCACTTGTGGACCCCAGAATGGTTGTAAGGAGAAGGAGGAGTCAGAGTAGAAACTTTAGGGAACCACGGATGGAGCTGCAGGACTACCTAGCTCATGCCCCACACATGCACGGCTAGCCGGCTGCTAGCTCAGAGACCTTCTAAGGCAACCCAAGTCGAGTCAGCTCAAATCTGCCTGGGAGCAAAGCGGGTATGAGCAGACGGGGATTCTGCCAGCTGCTCTTCCTCCAAGCCCCCTTATTCCCTGCCAGGAGCCAGGAGCTGTGCTTTGCCAGCCTGGGCTCCCCAAGGCCATCGGGTCCTCCAAATGAAAACAGGCTGGGAGAGTTCAGGGCCCTTTGGCATCCTTGTGGTAAGCACCTTTTGTTCTAGGCTCAGAGCTGTTAATTAAAGATTGGTGATTAATGATGAAGCTCTCCTGGTTCCTATCTCAGGCTGAGAGGTCCTGGGGCTGCTGACTTTGCTGAAGGAGTCAGGAAGGAAGTTCCAACTGGAGCTATTTATAGCTCAGGCTGGTGGAGGAAGGAGCTCCAGGCTGAAGGACTGGGACCCCTCCTTTCCTCTTCTCCCCCTCTCTCCTTTTTTCTCCTCTCCACCACTCTTCCCTCTATTTTCCTCCCCTATCTCTCCTCCTTTCCATTCCTCTCCTCTCCTCTTCCTCTTTCCTCTTCTCTTCCTGTCCCCTCCTCTTCCCTTCTCCTCTCTTCTACTTTTCCTTTTTTTCTCCTCTTCCTCTTGCCTATCCTGCCCCTTCTCCTTTCTTCTTTTTTTCTCTTCTCTTCTCCTTTCCTCTCTCTTTTCCTCCCCTCCTTCTCCTCTCTTGTTCTTCTACCTTTTCTTATGCACTGGGGGGAGGCTGTAATCTCCAAAGCCTCCAAACTATTATAGCTTATGATCATTGCCACTTTCAGGTTAAAGTGTAGGGGTAAAGCCACAAACTTCTCCCCTCAAACCTCTGGGCCTCAGAACCCAGATGTGTTAACAATAGCAAGGCTTCAGTTTCCATCCTTCAAGGGGCTGTAATTTCCCTGATGCAGTTACTCAGCTAGCAGCCCCTCCAAACTTCATGAGACAACATTCCTGAGCTATATTAACAACAATGAAAATCCACTGCCTCTTGGTCAGCCAAGTGATGAACCTCTCCAAACTTAGCTAGTTGTAACAGCAATGCTACTTGCAGATGCTGTGGGGGTGCAAGACCAATAATAGCAACACACAGGAGGGCTGCTAGCACAGGTTCGTTGATTTGCTTTTCTAAAGGAAAGCAACTCAAAAGGGATAAACAATCTTACTTTAATCAAATATATAGATGTAGATAATTTATTTAGTTCAGGGGGGAAAGTCAGCACCCTAAACTTCAGAAAAAATACAAACAGAAATTACAAGCAGAAATAACAGCATAAAAACCAACAGATAGGGCTTCTAACCATCTGACCCAATAAAACATACATCACAGATCAAAAGGCTGATCCAACTGTCTGACCATTACATACATACATAGTTACCAGAGAGAGAACCACCAACATCTGGATTTTCAAAGCAGGGTGCAGGGCACAGGGTACAGTGTGCAGGGCACCCCCCTCCCTCCCCATCCCCCTCCCCCTGCCCTCACTCCTTAATGGCTACCCAGAGTCTCACACAAACACTCTTCAAGTGAGTGGGCCCCAAAGCAAAATACTAACTTCAGAGCATATATACACTTCTTCAGGGTCAGAGGGCATCACAACCCTAGTGACCCACTGCCTAATTACATAGTAACAAAAGATGTGGGCCTTCCTGAAAAACAAGCCTCCCCTAATCAAGCTTCTCTTGTTGGGCTCCACATGAGACCTATTAATGGGTAGGGGAGATCTTCAACTCCCTTTAACACTACACTAGGCTAGTCTTTGACAGATGAAATGGAATCCATCACTTGGCCTGTACTGGAAAGCTTTTCAGCTTAGTAGTGCCTGAGAGAGTTTCTGCTCCCCCACCAAGGCTTCTAAGATCCCAGGGTCACCTCCACATCAGGAGGACGCAACAGTGGAGAACCAATGAAATCATAGGTTCCTAGAGCTAGAACTGGAAAGGAGAGGGAGAAAAGAGGAGAAGAGAGGCAGAGAAGAGGAGAGGGAAAGGAGGAGAGAAGAAAGGAAGGGTTCCAGTCCTTCAGCCTGGAGCTCTTCCTCCAGCATCCTGGGCCATAAATAGCTCCAGGCGGAACTTCTAGGCCAGCCCCTCTTGTTTTATAGATGAAAAAACTTAGGGGTAAAGATAATAAGTAACTTTCCCAAGGTCACCTAGGTAATAAGTATCAGAAGCAGCATCTAAACCCAGGTCCTCTGCCTCCAGAAACTTGGCTACAAGAATACCTTGATTAAATAACAAAGTTGACACATTCCCTTTCCTGACACTGATCAAAAGCTTTTTAATTAATTCAAATAATGAATGAATGAAAAAGCCTTTATTAAGTAAAATGTGCCAAGCACAGAGGATACAAAAACCAAAACCAAGATGTTTCTAGTCTCAAGGAGTTTACATTCTAATAGGAGACAACACATATAACTATAGCAATAATAATATTTATATAACAGTTTAAGGTTCACAAAGCATTTTACAGATATTATGTCATTTGATCTTCACAACAGCCCTGTAAGGTAGATGATGATGATGATGATGATTAACCTCATTTATAAATGAAGAAAGTCAGCTTGGGAGGTTATATGACTTGCCTAGGACCACATAGCTAATAAGTGTCAGAGAAAGCATTTGAATTCAGGTCTTTCTGGCTCCGAAGCTTAGCATGCTATCCACTCTACTACCTACCTGCTTCATATATGGGAATAGTGGCCAGAGTAAGCACTACCTGGGGAGTCGCAGGGAGGGTGAGTTCATCCATATGGCAGCCAACTGATATGATTTTTCCAGAAACAATGGTTGTATTGATCTAGTTACTGTACCCAAAGCAAGATGTAAAAAGATTGAGGGTCAGGGGAGACTAGATGGAAGATGGTTGGATGGGAAGTAAGGCTCTGATGGTCTGCTCTGGGAACTGAGGCAGGCTACATATAGAAGACTCTCTAAAATCTGGCTTAGTCCTGCACCAATCCAAACAGTACCATCCCCAGGGCTAAAGTTCTAAAGCTTAGTAGGTTGACTCCCCTAGGGATTGAGCTGAGGGTGGGAGGAAGGTTTCTGGGAGTCGGTCAGGAGGTGCTACTCCAGGTGGTAAGAAGCTGATCAGTCTCAGGGCAGATGGTAAGATGATAAATTCCCCCTTAGGAGGCCTGACATCAGGAAAATGCTTACCTATGACCCTGGTCATCAGGTGGAGAAGGCATGGGAGGGTAGGGAGAGCATGAGGGATATAACCAGAAAGGACCTTTTAGAAATCAAAAACTTAGAGCTAAAAGTGACCTCACAGATCAACTCATCCAACTTCCTCATTTTACCAATGAGGAAACTGAGACCTAGAGACGTAAAGGGATTTGCCCAAAGTCACAGGGTAAGTCAGCTGCATAACTAGGACCAGAAGCCTAGTGTCCTGGCTCCTACCAGTGCCATTTCATTATACCATGGTCCCTCCTACTGTTTTCCTCTTCCTGCTTCTCTTTGCCATTCCTTCACCCTCAATTGTCACAAAATAAAAAGCTTCTCATAAATTTCATTAAGGACACACCAGGTCAGATTTCAGAAATCATATTTCCCTGGGAGCAGGGAGCCTTTGATCTGAACAGTGAGTTTGGGGGAAGTGGGATTCAGAAGTTTTTCAGACCTTTGAAGATCCTGATGCTACTGAAAGCATGATATCAGAAACTGAAAGCTGGAAAAGACCATAGTGATCATCCCATCCAAATCACTCGTTTTACATATGAGAAACTGAAGCCCAGAGATGAGAAACTACTTTTTCAGGGTCACTCAGATAGAAGATGGCATGGTCAAGATTTGAATTCAGTCTTCTGACTCTAAATGCAGTCCTCTTTCCATTGCTCCAGGCAGAGAGATCTCTCCTGGTCCTTTTTTTCTAGTCTCTACTTTATTCTGGCATTGTGGTAAGAAGCTGGCCTGGTCTTCTGAACCTTTACAAGGTCTAGTTCTCTGTCACTATGGTGTTGAAGGGCTGTCAGACTGCTATTCCAGTTTAGGAACCAGATCCTTTCTCTGGGGCAGCTGCCCCTGTCTCATTTTCCACTTCATTCCTTGAGTTTCAGGGCAGAAGCCAGCCTGAGGCTACATGGGGGAAAGCCAGAGGTCTTGTGTATGTCTGCTTCCAGTCCCCTTCCACAGTCACCTTCCTCCCTTCCAGAATTCCACTAGTCAATGCTGCATCCCTCTCCCTCCCACTTCAATCCAACCTGTTTCCCACACCCCTCCCACAGGACCTCATCCTGGTCTACCTGTCCCAAACAATGAACTATGTTTCTTCCCCATCTGTTTCATGGTGAAATAAATCATAGAGGGGAGGCTGGGTTGCACAGTGAATAGAGCACCAGCCCTGGAGTCAGAAGGACCTGAGTTCAAATCCAGCCTCAGACACTGGACACAAAAACTAACCATGTAACTTTGGGCAAGTCACTTAACCCCAATTGTCCTGCAAAAAATAAAACAAAATAAAAAATAGAATTAAAAAAATAAATCATGGAAAGATCACAGGATTTGGACTAAGAAGATCTGGGTTTGAATCTAAGATAACCTACTAACCAACTTGCGTGATCTTGGTCAAATTATTTCACCTCTCTGAATCTATTTCTTATGGACAAACTATGAGCGTTGAAATCAGTGATCTTGGGAGTCCCTTTTAGGCATAAAATCCCGCAATCTCTTCTTCTGAAGAGGTAAGGGGTTATGGGTGTAGAACGTCACATACACTGTCAGACTCGATCGATACATTGGTTAGTTTTGCTGAGTTGATTTCTTTCTCTCTTTTTTATTCTTTCCTGCAGGGGATGAGCCTTGGAGTGAGTAAGGGGGAAGAAGGAAAGAAACAAGCATTTATTAAGCACTTTTTATATGCCAGGCTCTGTACTAAGTGCTTCACAAATATTTGATCCTCAAAATAATCACAGGATGTAAGTGCTACTATTATCTATATTTTAGAGATGATAAAACTTTAGCAGACAGAGTTTAAGGGTCTAGGATCACAAAGCTAGTAAGTATCTGAGGCTGGATTTGAACTCAGATTTTCCTGACTCCAAATAGAGCACCCAATCTACTGCACCACCTGGGGGGGGGATGTGAATTAAGGTGATATAAAAATAAAACATTTTTTTTAACACTAAAGAAAAAAATCTTATAACTATAACAATAGGTTGGTGTGGTCTTTAAAGTCTATAAAGATCTATTTAGATTGAAGGAAAAGAACATAACATTCTCATTCACAAGAAACTAAATAGAACCTATTGGAATTAAAACCAGTGAACACACATGTCCATCCAAGGCATAGCCATTTCACTTTTGCCTTGATTCAGCACATAACACAACAGTCAAACCCAAGGAGGAGCTGTCCAGCTTGGCAAAGACTGCAGGCTGACAAATGGCTCCAGGGCACTGGCTTACGTTGTTTTATACTCGGTAGGATAAAAAGAGATGATGGCTTTTATAAACTGACCAGTGTGGGCCAAGCAGACCCCAGCCACCCTTAAGTACACTAATCATGAGTAAAGTAAGATAGGGCTATATACAAGGGTTAAGAAAACTTCCTTGGTGCTTAGTGGCTACCTGGGTGGATCTACCAATCAATAACTGTTTCTTTGTCCTGTCCCATCTTATCTGTCCTCTCTCTCCTGTTTGGAAGAAGATGTTTAGTCTGACTATATTGCCTCAGAACCTGAAAACCTGAATTTAAGTCCTAATTCACACATACTCCCTATGCAAATTTGAGCAAGTCTTAATTTTTCCATCTGTAAAATGGGGATAATGCTGTTTACCTCATGGGATTAATGTGAAATCAATCCTTTAAAGAGCTATAGAAATGTGAATTGATATTTTTTATAGTCCATTCCTGTCTGGTTCCCTCATGATCCTTCTGGGTGCTTGAAGCTAGTCTGAAAATCTAATTCACAATGAAATACTAATAGTTAACCTACTGGGTATCCCTCTCCCAGGTTGAATTTTAGGATGATTTAGGAGACTGGGATATCTTAATCCAAAGAAGTAACTGATGATGAGAATTTGAGTACTATGGAAAGCCAGAAGCCAGCATTAGTGAGTCCCATGGTCAGGCCTAATCTTTTCAAATCCTATTTCAGAAGACACTAGCAAGATGGAACAAATTGGCTAATGGCAACATGGTATAATGGACTTGGAGTCAGGAAAATGTGGCTTCACATTCTACTTCAGATACTAGTCCTGTGATTCCAGGCAAGTCACTTAACCACTCTGTGTCTCAGTGTCTTCATCTGTAAAATGATAGACTTTCCAGCTCTAAGTTACCTTCTAGATCCTATACCAATTATAAGCCTTATTTTATAGATGAGGCTAAAGGATTTGCCCAGAGTCACATAGCTCGTAAATGTCTGAGGCATACTTACCTCAGGTCTTCCTGACTCCAAGTCCAGCACTGCTGCCTCTCTGGGTCTAGGTTTTCTCATTTTTAAAATGAAGGGATTAGATACTACTCATTTGAATTCGAGGTTCCCAAACTTATCTGACTTACTGCCCCCTTTAAAAAAAAATTACTCAGTGCCTCCCTAGAAATCTACTTTCTTTAACCCTTTAACAGTTTTTTTTTAATTTGCATCATTTCAAAAAACTGTAATTTTTTTAAATGTTATGTTTTTAATTTAATAATTTATTGTAAATTTGTAGGGATTTTCCTGCATTGAAGTTGTGATGATGGAATATTGCATCATGTAATCATATAGTATCATATTGTAAACAAGTCATTACACAAACATGTTCCTGCCAATGCATGCTGGACTTCCCAATAGTGCCTGACACCCTTGCCTGACAACACTTGCTTGTTAAGACCCATTGATGGACTTGACCGCTGATTAGTTATAACTTATGTTTTGTGTATTTGGAAAATAATGTAATCACTACAACTTTAACTCTGTTACACAACAGATGAAATGTGTATGAATGGTTTTTCAAATTTTTCTTCTCTTCTCTTCTTTCCTCATACTTCCACCACTCCCTTATTTTTATTCAACACCCCCCAGTTGCACCCAAGGCTACTACTGCCCCCTGGGTCATTCCAGCGCTCCCCAGGGGGGGCAGTATCACCCACTTTGGGAACTTATGAATCCATACCTATCCTTCTACAGACAGTGAAACTGAGTCCCAGAGAGGAGTGCCCAAGGGATATTCCTAGTCCCCAAATTCAATCATTCAACAAGAATTTAATAACTGCCTAGATTTTACAGGCATGTCCAAATTTTTTTTAATGGAAGATTCTTGGCCTTCATAAAGCTTAGATTCTGTAGGGGATTCTTACTTCAATGCTCTGGCCACTACACCCAGTGATGAACCTTAATAATAATAGCTGACACTACTACAGTGCTCTAAGGACTGCAAAGCACTCATCTGCTCTTTCTTTCCATTGGAATCTCAGATTATCATAACTGGATGAATTCTTAGAACATAGGCCACAGGGGCTGTAAGGGCCCTGAAATATCACTTACCCAGATGCTCCCACATTGTCTACAACTCCATGCTCCCCAACCTCTACAAAGTTGGATCTTCAAACTGTAAAGCAATGTCCCAGATGGGATTGCCAATGGGTGGATGGCTGCCTGATACAAAGCCACTCTCAGACTTCTTTGCAGAAGTTACTAACTTCCTTTTTAGAACTTTTTATAGCATTTACAGTTTATTAGCCCAATAAAGAAAAAGGAAGGAAGAAAAGAAAGAAGGAAGGAAGGAAGGAAGGAAGGAAGGAAGGAAGGAAGGAAGGAAGGAAGGAAGGAAGGAAGGAAGGAAGGAAAAAAATAAATCCTGTAGTTCTTGCTATCCCCACCCCTTCCTGCTCCACAGGGAAGACATCACTGCCTCTGGCTCTTGGAATCCCCCCTCCAGTTTGTCTTAAAGGATTTTCTTTCAAGTGGTTCTCTCCCTTCCACATCCCCCCCATCCCCAGCCCACTACCATTTTACCCACCCTACTCCTCCTTCAACACCCTGTGCCAGCCCTATGGGGGTCAAATTGACCAGCATTTCTGACAGATCAAAGAGTACAAGCTGGGCTTTCTCCTCGGGCACTGACTAACCTTACCTTGTTCTGGCTCATGGATATAGAACTAGACAAGTGCCTGATTTTCCTTCCTCCAGGGTAAAAACCAAACAGCTTTAGAGTCAGGATCACAGATTTAGTGTTGGGAGAGATCTTAGCTACCTTGTACAGATTTTTGCATTTGCTTATCTGTGTACATGTTGTAGTCCTCACACCCAGAAGTGCAAGCTTCTGAAGGAGGGGGATCATTTCACTTTGGTCTTTGTATTTCCCTCACTTATCTACTGCAGTGTCTCCTGGCACATGCAACAGCCTATTGAATCCAAAAGAATAGTATCCAATCCCTTCATTTTAAAGATGAGAAAACCTAGACCCAGAGAGGCAGCAGTGCTGGACTTGGAGTCAGGAAGACCTGAGGTAAGCACGCTTCAGACATTTACGAGCTACGGTACTCTGGGCAAATCCCTTAGCCTCATCTATAAAATGAGGCTTATAATGGAATCTATTTTCTTAGGGGCAGGTGAGAAGATTAAATGAGATAAGTAAAGATATGCTAGCTACTATTATTAGTTGTTGTTGTTATTATTGTTGTCATTTTAGTCATGTCCAACTTGTGATCCCATTTGGTATTTTCTTGGCAAAGATACTAGACTGATTTACTATTTCCTTCTCCAGCCCATTTAACAGATGAGGCAACTGAGGCAAACAGGGTTAAATGACTTGTCCGGGGTCACACAGCCAGTAAGTATCTAAGGCCAGATTTGAACTCAGGAAGGTGAGTTTTCCTGACTGCAGGCCCAGAACTCTGTTATGCCACCTGAATTCAAATCCTAACTCATATACTTATTAGCTGTACAGCCCTGGGTTACAGTCTCTCAGACTCAGTTTCCTCATCTGCAAAATGGAGATAATAATAGTACCTACCTTAATGAGTTATTGCGAGGATTAAGTGAGATAACATTTGTAAAGCACTTTGTATACCTTAATGTCCTTTATAAATGCTTATAGTAATAGTAGCAGCAGCAGTAGCAGTAGTAGTAGTAGCAGGAGCAGTAGCAGCAGTAGCAGTAGCAGTAGCAGCAGTAGCAGCAGCAGCAGCAGCAGCAGCAGCAGCAGTAGTAGTAGTAGTAGTAGTAGTAGTAGTAGTAGTAGTAGTAGTAG
>NW_027187280.1:2717391-2723966 GCF_028583685.1 Petaurus breviceps papuanus | reverse complement strand
AGTAGTAGTAGTAGTAGTAGTAGTAGTAGTAGTAGTAGTAGTAGTAGTAGTAGTAGTGGCAGTAGTAATAGTAATAATAGTAATAGTAATAGTAGTAGTAGTGACTGCTCAAGATCACAAAACTAATAAGCAGTAGAAGTGGAATTTTAACATTTTATGATTTACTAAGATTGTTTGGCAGTAACAGAAAATGACCTTTTTTTTCCTTTAGAGTTCCCCTTCCATTCTCTCCCTACCCCCCCACCCCCACTCAAAGAAGTCTCTGACCAAACCAAAGGTGTTACAATTTCAAGCAGCTCAGTTCTCACCAGGGTGGGGGAGGGACCTTTTGTTGTTTTACACCCAAAAAGACAGGAGACTCTTTGACAGCAATGACCACGTCTTTAACTAATCTCTAAATTGAGGATACTAACAGCCAGCATTGTTTTAGATTCAAGCCAACCTCAGCCCCCTCCCCCCAATCTGTCCCACTGACAAGGCAGTCAGGAAGCCTTCAGCTACATGGATGTGCCCATGCTATTATTACATTATTATAGTTGACAATTTCTATAGCACTTACTATATGCCAGGCACTGTGCTAAATGCTTTATAATTATGATCTCATTTGATTCTCACAACAGCCCTGGGAGGTAGGTGTTATTGCTATCCCCATTTTCCATTATTTTGTTAAATATTTCCCAATTACATTTTAATCTGGTTCCGGCAGCACTCAGGAGTGTTGTGGGCCACATGGGCCAAGGGCTGTGTTTGACAGCTCTACACAGCCAGGGACACTCATGTGAGCGGAACAAGGAAAACACAGAAGTGCAGGCTTGTACACACTGATTGGAAAGCCTTTATGGAAAGGAAGGAAATGTTAAGGCTGATTCTAATCACTGCCCATAATGGCCCAATGAAAAGTCAGGGTAATTAGCAGTTTAATTAAACTTCTCTTGCTGCTCCCAGAGAACAATGCATAGCAACACCTGGCTGGAAGCTTGGGTATCTCCACAGGCTACAGATGGAACCCACAGGCCAGCTCTGCCTTCCTGCGCCGAAGCTCCCAGGCTGGATAGGTAATTAAGGCCCAGGATCTCAGGAGAGCAGCTCATGTGCCGCCAGCCACGGGGTCCCTCCCCCTTCTGTTGCTTGCTTTCAGAAAGGAAGGAATAGCCTGCCAGCCACTACAGCCCTCCGTTTCATGGCTGGCCGCCCAGGGCAAGAGCTCCGGTCTACTTCCCCCTCTCTGCTCATCAGAAATGCTAGATCTGTGGAACATAGGCCAGGGTAGACACAAGAAACCCTGACCAGTTAGCATGGAATGTTTTTTTGAACTTTTTAAAATTAATAAATACTTTTTTAAATATTCCCACTTCCCTCTTCTCAAAATTGAAAAGGAAAAAAAGAAGAAAAAGCAAATCCTTATAACAAATATGCATTGTAGAGCAAGACAAATTCCCAAACGGGCCATGTCAAAAAGATTATGCCTCACGTTTTGCTTCTTGAGTCCGTCACCTCTATCCAGAGGAGGGCAGGAGACTTCATCATCAGTTCTCTGGAATAGGGGTTACATACTGTATTGATCAGAGTTCTCAAGGCCTTCAAAACTGTTTTGTCTTTACAGCATTATTCTTAATGTATAAATCGTTCTCCTGGTTCTGCTTACTTCATTCTGCATCAGTTCTTACAAGACTTGCGAGGTTTCTCTAAAACTGTCCATTACATTATTTGTAAGGGGCAACAATGTTCCATTCCATTCATATAACACATTTTGTTTAGAAAATTCAGTTAATGTGTACTCCCTTATTTTCCAAACCTTTACCACTATAAAAAGAGCTGCCGTGAATATGTTTGTACATATAAATCCTTTTCTTCTTTCTTCAATCTCTAGAGACTAGACCTAATAGTGGTATGTACAATTAATGATTTTAGAGGAATAGTTCCAAATTACAATTAGATACCGAAAGGGATCTCAAAGATCATCTCATCTAATGCCCTTATTTTACAGATGGGAAAACTAAGATCCAGAAAAGTTAAGTAACTTGCTCAAGGTCATGCAGTTAGTAAGTAGCATAACTGGGACTGGAACTAAGGTCTTTTGATTTCAAAGCCAGCATTCATTCCAGTAGTTATTAAGTGCTTACTGTATGTCAGTCATCATGCTAAGTGCTGTGATACAAAGAAAGGCAAAAAATAATCCCTGCCTGTAATGAGAATGGGAATTTGAAGATCTTCCCTGACCCTTAATAGACCTAGGGGGGGAGTTTGAAGACATCCCCTGCTTTGAAAGTAAACTCTGCCCTCATAGGCTGAATGTAATCACATGGAGCCTGTGATGGAGGGAATTTGCTGAAGGGTGCAGCAGAGCCCACAGGAAGCTTCCCTGCTGTGAAGATAAACTCTATCCCCTAATAGGCTAAATATAGTCACATGGAGCCTGTGGTGGGAGGAGTTTGCTGAAGGGAAGCAGAAGCACAGGAAGCTAGTAGTCAGAGCTAGCCAGATGGTGGGGGAGAGAGGAGGACCTCAGGCAAGGAGTAAAATAGGCTCATGAGTAGATATTGATCTTGTATTGGTTTGTGGGAAGGCTGAAGGATGTTGTGGCTCTCAGTGTTATTATGGCTTCTGAATATCTTTGGTACTATGATGAAATTGGCTTACTGGTTTGGGGATTCAGTTTTCTGGTATCTAAATAAATGCTTCAGTTCTATCCTCTATCTGGAGAGTTTGGTATATTTTTCTATCAAATGTCATGCGATACTTATAGTCACAGTCTTTATCGTGATCGTGAGCACTGTAAATATTTCATTGGCACTACACTGCCTTCAAGAAGTTTACTAGCTGTTTCTATACATTCTTGATTAAACCTTACTAAAAATGTACATCTCATTCTGTACTTTCAGCCCATCACATGACTGCCCAAAATGGGAAATGTGTTTCCTAATCAGTATACTGGAGTTAGAATTGGTCACTGATAATAGGTGTTTTTGTAAAGTCCGTTTTTAGATGTATTGAGAGCAACTTACCCATTTAATAGACTACTATGATTTTTTAAAGTGAAGAATATTTATTAATTTGAAGAGTAACTCCCTAAATAAAAGGTTTTGTTATAAATTAAAGTTTCATGCATTATATTTTGTGGTCTGTGTGCTTCATTGAAAACTTGATTTTGCTAAACTTCTTGTATATGCAATGCAAGCTGAACCTTCTGCAGGAGGCTTTTCCCCAACAATGCCCAGTTGGTTGTGTTGTCCCTTCTAAGGCTGCCCTGTATTGGCATTTTTCTTGTGTACGCTTACATATGCACATATTATCTACTTCATTAGAATGTAAGCTTCTTGAGGGCAAAGACTCTTTACATACTTTCTTTGTATCCCTAATACTTAGCACAATGCCTAGCCCTAGTACATAGTAAATGCTTGTCAATTGATTGACTGATTGATTGACTCTCCATTAGAGTTCTACTCTGATTAGTGAGTTAGGGTGATGCCTACCCCAGGCATGGGAAGACTTCTCCCAACAGAATAGGCAGACAAGAACAATTTGTTCCAGTGGCCATGAAAGCAGCTGACACAAGCACTATGGAGTACTTAGAGCTTGGTAAGACATTGAAGATGCCCAGTTCATCCACTGCATCCCAGTCATCCTGACTGTTGTCTTGCCACTGGTACTGGATGACTCTGGAAGAGAGTGAGGCTGATAATTTGGGCAACTCTAACTCACAGTTCACAAGCAAGTCAAAAACATTCATTTGTGATGCCGTTGCTCTTCTTTGAAAATGAAGGGCAAGCAACAGCTCCAAGGCTGTTTGTGACACAGAAGCCCCCTGGTGCGTTGTCTGTGGAATGGGGGTGCAGGGATTGAGGGGGGAGGAGAAAGATGAGCTCTGGTAGGTCCAAACAGGCAGGAAGCCTATGATTATATCCTTATATCGGACTGGGTGTGTTTGCAGGACTAGTCTAGTTAAATGTGGATCATCACCAGAGTACTATCCACTAAGGAATAAAAAATTTTGACCACAATCAAGCCAGAATATGTACTGAGATGGGGAGGGTTTGAAACCTGCATTAACCTTGGGTATACCCAAGTCAATGAAACCAAGGATGATGATGATGATGATAGCTAGCATTTAAATAGCACTTTAAGATTTAAAAAGCACTTTATAAATATTATATATATATATGTTTATATTTCATCCTTAAAACATCTCTGAGAGAGCAGTGCTACAATTATCCCCATTATATAATTAAGGAAACTGAGATTAAGTGACTTGCCCAGGGTCACACAGCTCATAAGTGTCTGAGGCTAGATTTTAACTCAGGTCTTCATGACTCTAAGCACAGTGAACCATCCACTGTACCATCTAACTACCTGAAAGATGGCAGCTAGGCAGTACAGTGGATAGACTGCCAAGCCTTGAGTTAGGAAGACCTGAATTCAAATACAGACTCAGACACTTAACTAACTGTGTGACCCTGGGCAAGTCACTTAACCCTGTTTACCTTGGGTGGGGGGAAGAGAGAAGGATGGAGTGCGACCAACTACCAAACTTACTTGATACAGAAATAGTGAACTAAGGGAATCACTTAGGCCCTTCCTCATCCTCCCCCACTTAGGGTCCTAATTGCCCACAGAGTGACTGAATTGACTCATATTCAGACTGCTAGATTGAGTTAACCCAATAACTGCTTTGGATATTAGGAGAGTACTCAGTGTTAGGTCCATTCAGCCTTGTGGCAGTTTTATCCTATGCTATCTCAGCCTGATTCATTATAAGAAGACAGAGTTTAATGACTTCCAGAAACCAATATACAAGGGAAGAGAACACAGGATCCTTAGGGTCTCCAGCCATGGAGGTACTTGTACCACAACTTCACAGGATCATATATCTACAAGGTTCTCCAAGAACATCTAGTCCAATCTTTTCACTAAGGTCCAGAGAAGTTAAGGGATTTGCCCCCAATCACAGAGTCTGTGTCAAAGGCAGGGTTTGAACCTAGGTCCTCAGACACCAAATCCATTACCCTTTCCACCATGCCATGCTTCCTCTATTTGTTCAGATTTTCACACATTTATATTCCCCAGGTGGATCTTGCCCTACAAAATTAACACAAACAAGGGGATGTCTCTCCTCCAAGGGTTCAAAGCCTGAACAGAGTGACAGGACCCCTGGATAGCTGGTCATTCTGGGACTGGTCATGGTCTTTACAATCAAGTGAGAAGAGCAGATGCCACCTTTGCCTCTTGGAATCCTTGGTTTCCTTCACAGTTTAGCTCAAATCTGACCTAATCCATGAGGCCTGTCTTGATCTTCCTAATTGCTGGTGCTTGATCCTTCTAATTGCCTTCCCCCAAAGAGTTTCCTTATATTTATTTTATATACACTTCTATAAGAACATGTTGTCTTCAGTAATAGTATATGACTTCCTCAAAGACAATAATTGTTTGAGTTTCATCTTTCTGTCCCCAGGATGGAGTCCAGTATATAATAATGACTTAATAAATACTTTCTGGTGGATTGACTTCATGATCTCCACATGAAAAAATTTTCTCCACAAGATACTTCTCCAAGAAGAGTTTCTATTCATGGCCACTTCTTACCGAAAGGACTGTATAATCAGGAGGGACAGCAGAGTGCAATGGATTATGGTCCTACCAGATTCTCCTTCCCCTTTCCCCAGCCAGTGGTCCTGTGGTGCTAGTATCAGACCTCATTATAGAAGACTACAGAGTCTCCATGGAGCCAGATAGTTTAACCAACCAGCACAGGCTGCCCCAATACCATTCTTTTATCTGGATGCTTGTAGCATTTAAAAAAGAAAAAAAATCTAACTTGGAATTCCATCCTACTGAGTGTCCTAAGACACATAACCTATAGAAGAATTGCTTGTAAACAACACTGTCATAAGAATGTTTTTTTAAATTTAAATCCTCTGATTTTCTTTCCTAGTAGGATCAAAGATTAAGAGCTAGAATGGACCTGAGAGATCATCTAGTCTGACTTCTCAGGTTGCCAAACATCACAAATGTAGTAAGTGGCAGAGTCAGGATTCAAATTCAGGTCCCATGACCCCAAGTTCACCACCCTTTCCAATGCACTAGAATGTCCTAGTTTTATTTATATGGGTTGGAATGAAATTACCCCCATCCCATCTTAGTTCTAGACAACTAGGTCAACTAAATTTAACCACGTGAAAAATGTGTCTCAATCAACTGAGACCTTAGATTCGGTGAAAAAAGGTCTTGAGAATAAGAATAGCATTCCTCAGTTGAGGAAACTTGATCACTCCCCAGAGATTTCTATAAATTATCAATAGAGTTGCAATGGTTATGGGGATCCACAAAGTGGAGTGAGTATGGAGTTTTAGCTTAATCCCCTGAGAAGGAAAAGGGAGAAGAAGGAGGAGGAGGTGGAGAGGAGGAGGAGGAGGTGAAGGAAAAGGAAAAGAGGGAAGAGGAGAGGAGGAGAAAAAGGAGGAGGAAGAGAGGAAGAGGAGGAGGAGGAGAGGGAGGAAGAGAAGGAGAAGAAGAAGGAGGGGGAGGAGAAGGAGAAGAAGAAGAAGAAGAAGAAGAAGAAGAAGAAGAAGAAGAAGAAG
>NW_027187280.1:2717191-2717381 GCF_028583685.1 Petaurus breviceps papuanus | reverse complement strand
GAAGAAGAAGAAGAAGAAGAAGAAGAAGAAGAAGAAGAAGAAGAAGAGAAGAAAAGAAGAAGAAGGAAGAAGAAGGAGGAAGAAGAAAAGAAGAAGAAGGAAGAAGAAGAAGAAGGAGGAGGAAGAAGAAGAAGAAGGAGGAAGAAGAAGAAGAAGAAGAAGAAGAAGAAGAAGAAGAAGAAGAAGAAGA